>NC_042997.1:138699260-138704260 GCF_006345805.1 Octopus sinensis | reverse complement strand
CTCTAAACAATAGTACACCGGAAGGAAGTGGCATAGCAGCTATATACACACATATGTGTATGTACATGTATATATATATATATGTATGTGTATGTATATATATATATATATATATATATATATACATACACAGAGATATACATATATACATACATATACATATATATATATATATATATAATATATATATATATATATATATTATATATATATATATATACACAGAAACACATGTATATATATATATATATAATATATATATATATATATATATATATATATATATATATATATATGAATGATATGATGTGATATACATGTATATGTATTTACGTTTGCGTATACTTTCTTTTTTAATGTAAGAGGACATTTATATCAACAGAACTATCTTTATTCAATAAGGCAGGGGTAGCGGCGGAATGTGCTGCAGAATCAGGCCACTGCCTGCGAGTAGACTTTTTTTTATAACTTTTTGTTATTACATTTAATGCACTGAGATATATTATCAGATTACTGCAAGGTCATGTGACAGGAAAATTGCTAGCAGTTTTAATGGTCACATCTGATGTTGATCTGATAATGTTGCTGGTGACATCTAGTGACATCTTAGTAAGCTGACAATATTAGTGACCTCTAACTTAACTGATAATGTTGCTGCGTGACATCTGGTAACAACGAAGCGAAGGGTCGTCAGGAGAGAATGCGCGTCAAAGCCTCCACCTCACCCCCGAATCGCTGCACATTCTGTGCTGATATCTCTACCCCCAACCCGCTAAAACCCCGCATCCGGTATGCGGAGTTTTCGATTGATTGCACTTGTACTAGCAAGCTGCTTTCCAAGTCTGTTTCATTTTCTTTACTTTACTTAAAACTGTTGTGGAACCCGATGGCGATTCCCGAGGTCTGGCAACATTTAGGGACATCTGCTGATATCTAAGTTTGCTTTATATCTTTATCTAGTACTACATCATCATCATCATCATCATCATCATCATTGTTGTTGTCATCGTCGTCATCTAGTTATTTGATTGCCTGGAACAATGCAACTCTTCCACACAAGATGTCCCCGCTCGCGCAATGGTGAAGCATGGGTGTCTGGCCTGGGCGTCAAACATTTTTATCTTCGCCAATTAAATATTTCATCTTCACACGCCATGACTTCAGATGACAGAAGTTTATTCGCTAACTGAACTGGTTGAGCCTGGCTGTTGCTCGTTCATCTGCTCAGCGTCTTGGGACATTCGCCATTGACTCAATGAGATTCATTTCCCGAAATTGTTCACACCCATCCTGCTGCACCCCATGATTTCAACGTACTCTGATTCTGACGATTACATGCTATTTAACACATTGCTGGAGCTCTGACATGCGTCACTGCTCCAGGTCAGAGTAGACCTAGGAGCAATAGTGACTAAAATGTGGTTACACACTCCTTAAAAGTAGATATTATATACATGTTAGCCTTCTCCTTGAAGGATACCTTAATAAAGGCCAGGGTTCCCTCACAACTAGTGGACTTACTGCACCCTCGAACATCAACCTTATTATTTCTACGTCCCATTGTTCATACACTAGTGAACCCATAGCTGGGATCCTGACATACACCAGGTCAGAGTAGACCTAGGAACCCTCTACTAGATGCAGTTTAATGTCATATTCAGGACTTATAAAATGATAATAACACTACAATATATCAAGTCTCTCAGACCTCAATATGTCATATATATGGCCAATGTCAATGAACAAAGATTGCACTCTTGTGGAGTGGAAACTATGGCGTGTTTCAATTCTCGGTTGGTACAATTGAATTTCATTTTATTAGGTGCAGGCAATGGCTGTGTGGTTAAGAAGTTCGCTTTCCTATCTATTGGTTTCAATTTCGGTCCTGAAATGCGATACCTTGAGCAAGTTTCTTCTACTATAGCCCCGGTCTGACCAATGCCTTGTGAGTGGGTTTGGTAGACGAAAATTCTGTGGAAGCCAGTCGTGTATGTATGTGTGTATATCTGTGTGTGTGTTTGTGTACGTGTGAGTGTGTGTGAGTGTGTGTGTGAGTGTTTGTGTGTCTGTGTGTCTGTGTTTGTTCCCACACACCGCTTAACAACCAATGCTGGTTTGTATACGTCCCTGTAACTTGGCGGTTCGGCTCAAGAGATTCAATAGAATACACACCAGCCATTGGTTTGGCATCCTTTCTGTCTCGGGAGACAATGGAGTTGCGCATTTTTTTTTTTTTTTTTTTCTAGGTCTAGTCCGGCTGTTATATTTTATTTCCTGTTACATTTCTTGCTGTGGCTGTGTAGTCCTATCCTGGACAAACACTCCCTCTGGCAGGTACAGCAAATGTAGCGAAGACTGTTCCTGGCTGGTTGTAGTGCCATGGTCTCTTGTTTATGTCTCTTCCTTTCTTTCCATTTCTCCTCTCTCTTTCTGTCACTCCTCTGTATACCCTCTTTTACTGTACGTCGCCATTCTCCACGGTTGCCGGCGACTGCCTCCCAACCGCTAATGTTGATGTTGCAGGCCTTCATATCCCTTTTGCAAACATCCTTGTAACGTAAGATCGGTCTACCCACAGACCTAGTACCCCTAGCAAGCTCTCCGTAGAGTATGTCCTTGGGGATTCTGCCATCTTTCATACGGCTAACATGCCCAAGCCATCTCATACGTCTTTGTGTGAGGAGTGCAAACATGCTTGGTATTCCTGCTTGCCTGAGGACATCTTTGTTGGGGATATGATTCTGCCATTTGATGTGGAGGATTTTTCGGAGGCAGCGCAGGTGAAAGATGTTTAGGCGACGCTCTTGGCGTGTGTATAGCTTCCAGGTCTCGCTTCCATACAGTAGAGTGCTGAGTACACATGTCTGGTAGATCTTCATTTTTGTGGTCTTGGTCAGCTTATTGTTGTCCCAAGCCCGTTTGGAGAGTTGGGCCATCGCAGCAGCTGCCTTGCCAATGCGTATATTGAGCTCAGCGTCAAGGGATAGGTTGTAGGTGACGGTAGAGCCCAGATAGGTAAACTTCTCCACCTCTTGTAATCTGTGGTCTCCAATATGTATGTTGGGATGTCCGATGTAGCCTGGCCCATGATGTTGGTCTTCTTAAGGCTGATAGCTAAGCCAAAGTCGTTACATGCTTGCTCAAAACAGTTAATGAGCCTTTGGAGGGCTTCTTCTGTGTGTGTTACCAGAGCGGCATCATCAGCAAATAACATCTTGATCAGGACGTTTCTGATTTTGGTCTTGGCACGCAGGCGCGAGAGATTGAACAGTTTCCCGTCACTTCTACTGTGCAGAAACACTCCATCATCTGATGTCTGAAAGGCATGTGACAGCAAGAGTGAGAAGAAGATGCCAAACAATGTAGGAGCGAGGACACAGCCTTGCTTTACCCCGTTTT
The DNA here is from genome assembly GCF_006345805.1 of Octopus sinensis. Taxonomy (NCBI): domain Eukaryota; kingdom Metazoa; phylum Mollusca; class Cephalopoda; order Octopoda; family Octopodidae; genus Octopus; species Octopus sinensis. The sequence continues at coordinate 138,700,861 of NC_042997.1, read as the reverse complement.
TTATTTGGAAGGCGGCTGATGTTGAACCGTTGTGCTGTATGGTGCCTTGCATGTCATCATGGAAAGACTTGATGATCCTCAGCAGCTTTGGTGGACATCAGATTTTTTGGAGCAGGAGGAAGAGGCCTGTTCTGCTTACCGAGTCAAAAGCCTTTGTTAGATCAATGAAGGCCATATATAATGGCATTTTCTGCTCTCTGGACTTCTCCTGAAGTTGGCGTATGGAGAATATCATATCGATAGTTGATCTGCTTCTTCTAAAGCCACACTGCGATTCCGGATAGATTCGAGAAGCAAGTAGTTGTAGCCTGGCCAGGATAACGCGGGCAAAGGTCTTTCCAACAGTGCTTAGAAGGGATATACCACGGTAATTGTTACAATCACCACGGTCACCTTTGTTTTTGTAGAGCGTAATGATGTTGGCATCCCGCATATCCTGAGGGACTGTACCCTCTTCCCAGCACTGACACAGAAGCTCATGAAGGTGCCGAAGCAGGATGGTGTTTTTGCCGGCTTTGATGATCTCTGAGGGGATGCCGTCTTTTCCCGGAGCCTTATTTCTTACTAGGGAGTCAACAGCCTTGGTGAGCTCTGCTATAGATGGCGGACTGTCAAGTTCGCACATGACTGGCAAGATCTTGACACTCTCGACTGCAGCCTCAGCCACTGTAGTCTCCCGTGAGTAGAGATCCTGGTAGTGCTCCACCCATCTATCCATTTGCTTGCCTTGATCCCTGATGAGATCTCCAGTAGTTGATTTCAGAGGGGCTGACTTGGTTGCGGATGGACCGAGGGCCTTCTTCAAACCAGCATACATCCCACGGGTGTCACCCCTGTCAGCAGCTGACTGGATACTCTGACAGATTTCCTGCCAATACCTATTTGCACAGCATCTGGCTGTCAGTTGGGTTTTATTTCGTGCCTTTCTGAGTTCCTCGAGTGACTTTGTAGAAGAGTCACTCTTGTATTGCACCAGAGCTGCACGCTTTGCTTCGATAACTCTGAGAGCCCAGCATTGAACCAATCTGGGTTTTGCCTTTCTCTCATGCCGAAAGTATCCATGATGTCGTATACAAGGCTTCCCTGATATAGTCCCACCTACTTTCAGTAGAGGAGGTTGGGCAGCTACTGAGGGCAACCGTGATAGAAACAGCAAAACATTTTCGCAGTGTAGGGTCCGAGGTTCTGGCGGTGTTGATGCGTGGTCGGCCCACTTTCTTGGAGCGATGGACTTTTTTAGGGAGAATCCTCACCCTGCTTCTAATTAGTGAGTGGTCTGTGTAACAATCCGCACTGTGGTAACTGCGGGTCAATAGAGTGGAACTCAGAAAGGATCTTCGTGTAATAATGAGATCCAGCTGATGCCAGTGGTGAGATCTTGGATGTCTCCAGGATGCCTTGTGGGATGGCTTGCTGGTAAAGAATGTGTTTGTGATGCACAGGTTGTGGTATGTGCAGAATTCGAGTAGTCTCTGACCATTGTCATTCATGTTGCCAATACCAAAGTGTCCAACACAATGGGCCACGAATCATGGTCAGATCCCACGCGAGCGTTAAAATCCCCTAGAAGGTAGATATTTTCAGTCGTTGGTATATTTTCT
>NC_042997.1:138686760-138694260 GCF_006345805.1 Octopus sinensis | reverse complement strand
GTGTAGAAGGGAGGGAAAGAGTAAGGAATGCATGGTGCTGACTAAAAAGGAAGAAAGGATAAAGGTGACCGCTCGCCATACGAATATAACAGAGTAGTGACATTTAGTAGAGATGACCCGGAAGTTGTTCCTCTTCGATTACTATCGCAAACAGCAGTAACTTTCTTCAACGGAATGCACGTCGTTGATTGGTTGAAATTACCCAAATACGACAACTTTAACAGGAAGTAATTTCTACAATACCAAACTTTATCAAAAATGTTCAAAGTAAACTGTGTTCTGCGTGAGAAGAATACAAACAAACTGTTTAGTTATAAAATATTAATTAAAAATTCTGTGAGCCAAACTGAACAGATCCAAATATGATTAACATTGAATGGCCCCCAAATCAATATATATTTTATTACAGCCCAACTTTTGTATACGTGCAAGTATTTTTGGAGCTTTATCGTTTGTTATTTTTTATATTTTTTTTATATTTTTAATATTTTTATTTTTATTTTTATTAGGTATTGTAGTCCCGAATTTGTGATTTGGTACTTTTAGTGTATTTCAGTGTGTGGGTGTGATGCTTTTGACATGGTTACACACACACACACACACACACACACACACACACACACATGAATATGAAATAGGAGGAGATCACTAGCGGCTCTGATTTTGACCTGAGGAATTTGTCCTGCGACGCTGTTTTTGGCTTGCTTGACATTGGTAGCAGTTCGTGTTGTGGTCCCGAATTTGCGAATGTTGGTGATTTTAATGTGTTTTAGTGTGTGGGTGTGAAGTTTTTGACATGGTTATACGCACACATGGATACGAAATACATGGAGATCACTAGCAGCTCAAATTTTGAAATAGGGAATTTGTCCTGTAACACCGTTTTTGACTTCCCTAGTATTAATACTATTTTGTGATTGTTGTATTGTTTTTGTGCACCTTGTGTGTTAAATCGCTGGAGATTACGGCCTGAGTGATTTGATTCCTAAATTACACCAATGTTGTTCATCAAAGTTTGTTTTTTTTAGACCCCTATTTCAAGGTCCTTATATGTACTCAACTTTTCAAATGCTTTTACGGAAGTGTTGCAGACTGTTGGGGTTGGAATGCCTATTAATAGACATGTTTTGTCAATGTGATTCTCACCACAATATTTGGTCTATTGGCTTGAATAGCTCGATGAGTTTGAATACTAAAATCCCAAAGAATGGGGATATCTTTATTTTCTGTTAGCTTAGTAAGCTTATGCTCCTGTCAATTCTCATTTGAAAGTCTAAACTTAATGACATATAATCCAGTGCAAATACTGGTCAAGTCTATCATGATGATTAATAAATTCATTTGAGGCTAAGACAGAACATCCAGAGGTGAGGTGATCAATTGTTTCCTTGGTTGCACCACAAAAGCGACAGACAGGCTCAGCAGCTTTTTTAAGAATGCCGACTCGGTGGTTTCTAGTGAACAAACACTGATCCTGAGCTGCTATAACGAAGCTTTTTGTTTTTGATCTAAGTCCAGATGCAGCCAACCATTGATACGTCATATATGTATCAACATCAGCATCGTTTTATTATTATTACTATAATTATAAGGCGGCGAGCTGGCCAAAACGTTAGCACACCGGGCGAAATGCTTGGCGGTATTTCGTCTGCCGTTACGTTCTGAGTTCAAATTCCGCCGAGGTCGACTTTGCCTTTCATCCTTTCGGGGTCGATAAATTAAGTACCAGTTACGCACTGGGGTCGATGTAATCGACTTAATACCTATTTCTGTCCTTGTTTGTTCCCTCTGTGTTTAGCCCCTTGTGGGTAGTAATGAAATAGGTATTTCGTGTCTTTACGTTCTGAGTTCAAATTCCGCCGAGGTCGACTTTGCCTTTCATCCTTTCGGGGTCGATAAATTAAGTACCAGTTGCGTACTGGGGTCGATCTAATCGACTAGCCCCCTCCCTCAAACTTTCGGGCCTTGTGCCTAGAGTAGAAAAGATTATTGCTATAATTTGTCGAGCTGGCAGAATCATTAACACGCCAGGCAAAAATGCTTCGTGATATTTCGTCTGTCTTTACGTTCTGAGTTCAAATTCCGCCGAGGTCGACTTTGCCTTTCATCCTTTCGGGGTCGATAAATTAAGTACCAGTTGCGTACTGGGGTCGATCTAATCGACTAGCCCCCTCCCTCAAACGTTCGGGCCTTGTGCCTAGAGTAGAAAAGATTATTGCTATAATTTGTCGAGCTAGCAGAATCATTAACACGCCAGGCAAAAATGCTTAGTGGTATTTCGTCCGTCTTTACGTTCTGAGTTCAAATTCCGCCAAGGTCAACTTTGCCTTTCATTCTTTCGGGATCGATGATATAAGTACCAGTTGAGCATTGGGGTCGATGTTATCGACTAGCCCCCCTCCAACAAAATTTCAGGCCATGTGCCCGTCGCAATAAGGATTATTACTACAATTATTATTATGTTTTCATTATTTTATACATCCTTAAAAACAACGTAAGTCTGAAATAGGTCTCAAACACCAAGAGTTTCATAACCTAATATTTCATACTTAATACAGTGTTATTATTCACACCTTCTTTACATTCATATTTGAACATTTGGAAACCTCCTTGGCGGTTCTACTCCTTTCACAATACCTTCTACATCAATGTTTCCCAACTATTTTTTACTTATGGACACTTTTGATTCCCTAAAAGCCATTCAATGTTCAGAAAATCATATTATATTTTTATAATTAAATACTATTTGGAAGTGTATTAAAAAATTGTAAAATATTTTATGTATTGTATAAATATACTCTTTTACTCTTTTACTTGTTTCAGTCATTTGACAGCGGCCATGCTGGAGCACCGCCTTTAGTCGAGCAAATCGACCCCAGGACTTATTCTTTGTAAGCCTAGTACTTATTCTATCGGTCGCTTTTGCCGAACCGCCATGTTACGGGGACATAAACACACCAGCATCGGTTGTCAAGTGATGTTGGGGGGGGGACACAAATATATTTACACACATACATATATGCATACATATATACGACGGGTCTCTTTCAGTTTCCGTCTACCAAATCCACACACAAGGCTTTGGTCGGCCCGAGGCTATAGTAGAAGACACTGGCCCAAGGTGGCACGCAGTGGGACTGAACCTGGAACCATGTGGTTGGTAAGCAAGCCACTAATTCATTGCAGATGAATTTTAACTACAAAATATTACATAGAACCCCAAGGGTCATATGGACCCCGGCTGAGAACCACTGTTCTACATGATAATGATTTAATCCATCAGATTCTTCTCTGACACATTAACAAGATCCACTCAGTTTCTGATTATCTGATAACATTTCGACTTATTGATAATACCTCCACTAAGTACAGTGAATTCACCTTTACTTATCTCGCACCAAATACTTCTAATTTATGTAATAATTTTCCACAAACATTTACTGACATGTATGTATTGAACAGCTAACTTCCGAATACCTGTTTTATGCATTAATATGTTCCCCCACCCACCTATAAAACCGACCGGAAGCTCTTATAATCTGCACTAATTTACGAGCAGGGATTTAAAATTGCAGCGACAGACTAGTTTATTAGTACATTTGCACAGTACAGTATTAATAAACCTGTATCATTTATACTAATGTGCAGGTACCTGTATTTCATTTGATTTTCAAGGCAGTAAGCTGCCTGAATCGTTAGCATGCCAAGCAAAACGCTTAGCGGCATTTCGTCCATCTTTGCGTTCAGAGTTCAAACTCCGCCGCGATCGACTTTACCTTTCCTGTAGGAGCCGATAAAATAAGTACCAGTTGATCACTGAGGCCGATGTAATCGACTTAACCCCTTCTTATTTTATCGAAATTGCAGGTCTTGTGCTAAAATTTGAACTCGATATTTGTTTAATTTAAGGTGTGTTGACCTTGGTTTGGAAAACTCAATAAACAAGAGATGCTTTGGGACCAGAGGTTCCTGGAAAGCGGTGTTGTATATGCCATATATTACATTATAATTACATTTTTTTTTCTAATTCATATTTTCAAATCCTACTTTACATCATTCCGCAGGATATTGCTTCTTTATTTATTTACCTAAAAATTTCGCCGCGTCTCATCTCCATCCGCATTTATTTTATTTTATTTATATTTTATTTCATTTAAAACCCTCTTTCTTGTATTTCTCATTATCTATAAATTATCTTGCATTATCTATTCACATGGCTTGTTACTCTACTAATAATATGCTGTAAGAGGCTTCCGGGTCTCTCAACATCAAAAACCCAGCAGGGCGAAGTAGGAGGGGGCTCTTATGATGAACAACTCGAAAGCACCTGAGACCCTCGAAATATCACTTATGATACATCCCACGGGATCCATGTGATGCATCTTGGAACTAAATAACTCATATATATATATATATATACTATAAATATATAAATATATATATACATATATGTACATACTTACATATATATATGTATATATATATAATATATATATATATATATATATATATATACATATATATATATATATATATATATATATATATATATATATATATAATATATATATATATATACATGTATATATGGGCACAGGATATCAAAAAACGTTGAACAAAATGAGAAACGAAGACATAAAAACGAAAACATAGAAACGAACTTTTTTTTCGAACAATGAAAAAAACAGAGAAACGAGACATGCAACATAAAGAATATTCCCCTTCTTCAGTTGTCCCTGTTTCATCTATTCCACGTGCGAAGGCAAGGACAATTTTATATGTATATAAAACCTTTCACTTGTTTCTGACCTTAGACTGCGGCCATGCTAGGGCATCGCCTTGAAGGGTTTTCAGGTAAATGAATCGGTCCCAACACGTTTCTATAGCCTAAATTACGCGAACGTAAAAATGCTAACACTGGTTGTGAAGTGGGGGACAAACACAGACACAAAGACACACGCGCATGCATGTACGCACACACACATGTGTGTGTGTGTCTTTGTGATGGATATATATATATATATATATATATATATACAATAATCCCTCGACTATGGTAGGTGGTAAATTCCAAAACCTCCCGCAGAAGTAAATAAAATCTAAAATATATAAGTACCTATCGGCCGCAGAGATCTGCGATATAAATTTACATATGTTAGCCAGAAAAATCCGCGGATATACTGGGTGCGCGATAGATGAACTGTGATATGGCGAGGAATTACGGTATATATATATATATATATATATATATATATATATATATATATATATATATATATATATTATATATATATTATATATATATATATATATATATACATATATATATATATAATATATATATATATATATACGATAGGTTTCTTTCAGTTTCCGTCTACCAAATCCACTCACAAGGCTTTGGTCGGCTCGAGGCTGTAGTAGAAGACACTTGCCCGAGATGCCATGCAGTAGAAGTGAACCTGGAACCATGTCGTTGAGAAGCAAGCTTCTTACCACAGAGTCATGCCTAAGTGGCACGTTTTTTGTTTTATATGTATAATTATTATAATCATTTTATCTTGACTTGTTTATTTCCGTCATTGTTCTGTATGTTCGTTAGCTATTCCCAGTGTCTTTTTTGCAATTGGTGCCACCAAGAGTGGACAATATCAACGATAAGGGCGCGAAATTTTAACGATCTTTAGGATGTTGACTGATGAGGAGTTAGCTACGAATTTTCCGTTTGTTATATTTTTGTTAAATCCATTTGTTGTATTCGCAAAATCCTTGAAATATTAATTATGTAACGCAACGCAACGCACTCATATTTTTTTTACCTATATATATATATATATATATATATATATATATATATATATATAACACACACACGCGCGCACGTGTCTATGTGTACTTCCAAGTATGCAGAGCTATTTGTACCCATGGTAGTAAGTTACAGGTACTATAATTGTGGTCAAACATACTTCTATAGACATGGCCTGAACCATTTAACCGTTCTTCCTTTTTCTATCTTTTCCATTAATTTTCTAAATAATCTGATCTTATATTCGGCGCCTATCTTCTCTTTTCCTTTTTACTTTTGCCCTCTTCCCAGGAGCCTAAGTTTTTATCAGTCTCTGTTCCTTTATTATTTTTCGCCTTTCATTTCTTCTTTCTCCTCTTTCTTCTCTTTTTTTCTTCGTTTTCATAATTTTTTTTCCTGTTTATTCTCTGCCATTCCAGTTTATAGTTTACTGTTCTATTTATTTATCTATTTACTTATTTACTTATTGCTATATTTCGGAACGGTCATTCTATCTTGCCTAATAAACACACGCACTCCATATTCGTTCTTCGCTTGTTTATTATTGTTCTTATTTTATGCCCATTGTCTGGAAATCTTTCGTCACACACCGGTGACCTCTTCAGCGACTCTCCATCCCATGTGTCTCCTGTTCTGTTTAATCTATTCGGTCTTTCTATCTATTTTTCTTATTTACTTACTTCAGGTCCTCTCCTACTTTTCACTTCTCTTTAAATAGCCACCTTTTCCCTTACTATTTTTAGATTTATCTCATTTCTTTTCATTTCTCTTTGTTGTGCATAAAATTGATATTGTTTCATTAATGACGAGTTACCAAAAGCAGATACATGCAAATTATGGTGCCTAGCAATGTGATAGCCAAATTTATAACGACTTTATATAGTAGATGATATGCTCTATAAGTTAGGAAATTGAAAATGCAAGGGTGAGCTGAAAGTTCTTGGTTTTGAAATAAAAGAAAATACAGGAGTATCAGTTAATTATGTTTATATTCAACATATTCCTCTCTCAGATTCATACACTTATTGCAGTGGTCCTTCAGTTTTTATAAGCCCTGCAATAAAACTTGGAAGGTTGGACCTCCAACCAGGCCTTTCGCGACACCCTTAAAACCAGCAAAGAAAAGGCGTGTCCGTCAAGATACTTCCTTCCGGTTTTACATGTCAACAACATAGAAAAGAATGTATTTACATTTTTAACTCGCATCGAGGCTTAGTAATATATAAATACATACATTATAGTTTTCATGTAACTCTGTTATCATTCATCGTACTGAGACTTTTTAGGCTGCATGTTACAAATCACAATATGTACGACAAATATTTGGATATGGGTATCGTCTTTGAAGTTACATCACCTATATATGAAACTACTTATACTAGAAGTAATCAACAATTGCCCACTCCATAACAACAATAGACTGCAGTAGCTCTCTTTCACAACAAAACAGTCAATACACGTAGACACACATGCGCTTATGTACGTATGAACATACACACACACACACACACACAAACAAACAAACATACACACACACATATATATACTTACAAATATATATATATCATGTGTGTGTATACATACACACACATGCACACAAACACACACACACACACACACGTAGCTGGAGTAACAGTCAAATTTCATGTTACTCATGCCCTCATCCCCAGTGTTTTGTAATCACCTAGCTAGAT
>NC_042997.1:138656760-138681760 GCF_006345805.1 Octopus sinensis | reverse complement strand
TATGGGAAGTGTGAGGATTTTCCTAAAAACTAGATACAAGCAATGCATTTTTATCTTTAAGAATTATAAAAATTGACCGTACGCGAAATTTGGAGTTTTCTCTTGTCTTTTATCTTTTATTTGTCTCAGTCATTAGATAATAGCCATGCACGGTAGCATTTCGTCCGTCTTTATGTAACGGGTTCAGATGTCACCGAGGTCGACTTTGCCTTTCATCCTTTTGGGGTCCATGAAATAGGTACCACTAGAGTTGGTATAATCGATTGGCCCCACTTCCTCGAAACTTCAGGTCGTCTGCCCATAGTGAAAAGGATTATTTAAAATAGCTCATAGGCAGCGAGCTGACAGAATGGTTAGCTTGTAGGACAAAATGCTTAGGTAACACTTTCTGAGTTCAAATTCCGTCGAGGTCGACTTTGCCTTTCATCCTGTCGAGTTGATAAAATGAGTATCAGTTGAGCACGGGTCGATGTAATGGACTAACCCCTTTCCCAAAATTTCATGTCTTTGTAGAAAGAATTTAAAGGCGGTGAGCAGGCAGAATCATTAGCGCATCAGTTAAAAAGCTTAGCGGCATTTCTTTCGGCTCATTACTTGCTGAGTTCAAATTACTTGTCAAGTCAAATATGCCTTTCATCCTTTCGGAGTCGATAAAAAAAAGTACGACTCATGTACTGGTGTAGATGTAATCGACTAACTCCATCCCCTAAATTTTTGGCCTTGTGCCTACATTATAAACGAAGAAGCACTTGTTTGAAATAGCTCGTATGCAGTGATGTAGCAGAATCGTTAACGCGTTGGACAAAACGCTTAGCGACATATCTTCAAACTCTTTACGTTCTAAGTTCAAATTCCGCTACGGTCAACTTTGCCTTTCTTCCTTTCAGGTCGATAAAACAAGTACCAGTGTTTCAGCTGGTATTTATTTTATCGACCTGAAAAGAATAAAGGCAAAGTTGACTTACTCCAAAAGTTGCTGGCTTTGTGTCAAAATGTGAAACCATTATTTAAAACAGTTCATGCAGTAAATTGCTAATGGTTTCAAATTTTAGCACTTCTGAACGTAAACACGGACGAAATCTTGCGAAGCATTTTGTCCGGCACGATAATGATTTTGCCAGCTCGCTACTTTGCTTTGAATTGATAACTGACACTCCGTCGGTTACAACGGCGAGGGTTTCAGTTGATCCGATAAACGGAACAACTTGCTTGTGAAATTAACGTGCTTGTGGCTGAGCACACCACAGACACATCTACCCTTAACGTTGCGATCGTGATCGAATACGCTAACCACTAAGCTACGCGCCTTCACACTGACAGGATAATAACAGTATAATATAATCGCATGCGGACTATACTGGTAATGGTCAGAATTTAAGAAAACTAGGAAGTTAAAATTTCATGTGACATATTAAACTGCTATTGAGATGAGAAATATGACTTTTCACAAATCTTAATTACAGTTAGCTCCATTGAACATGTCTACAGCATCTATTAAATATACCGCTCTGATCGAGAATGAAATATAAGCGTGAAAGAATAGATTGTGCGTGTGTTTCTGTCACACATTTAGAAACATCATGTTATTATCCATCTGTCTATTCTGAACTCATTTCAGTATCAGATAATTAAGCGTCCATATATGATACGACACTGAACGGGTTACAAACTTTAATTTCTCAGATTATTATAATTATTAATTAAAATACAGAAAATACCAAATATCCTCTGAAAAAAGTGTTTAATTTTAAAATCTTATTTAATAAGATTATTAAACAATTGCAAGTGTCTCCAACAGTTGCAGGTAAAAAGCGATGCTAAATTCTTTTCTTATTCAAAATCAATAAACCCTAATAGTACTTGTTAATGGGTTCCTAAAATCAACCGTATTACATAATTTCACATACAACCGGTGACTTCTAAGCAACGTCGTTTCTACTGCAGTAGTTTCGGTTTCATTGTCTAGATCAACATTAGCAGAATTAGCTAACGAAACCCGGTTTAATTCTATTACTCACCCATATCAACCGATGAATTACATATTTTCCAGTCTGACATTTTAGCAAGCAGGAACTTTTTTCCAATCTATTTAGTTCACAGCTTCTGATATTATTTATTAAGAACAAATCTACAATCGTGCAAATTATAAAGAAAATTCAAAATTATAGCATAATAGGGGTTTAAAAAATGTTTTTTTTTTTAACAGAAAGGTTTGTAATTGAAAAAAATGTTCCCTGTTATTTTCAGAATTTCGACTCTCTGAATGTCCACGTGTGGATATCGAACTAGTACTGTTTACTAAATGTAAAAATAACGTTAGAAAATTGGTAGGTGAAACTGTAAGACAACATATGCAAACAAGTCGTAAATGATAAATACAAGTTATTGAGTGTTCGTAATTTCTTTTGCACTTTCTTTGCCGACAAGGAACAGTTATACAAGGAAATACTGGATAATCACTTAACTTGTATGAACTGATACGGTTGAGGGCTAAAAATTATTCCAATCTTCTTGGAGTGACTCCATACAGATGATAGACATAGATGATGCCTTAGCTGCAGTATACAAAATTAGTTCTGTTCTGTAAAACTAGCTTCGTTAGTCTTACAAACATTCAATTATTGCTGACAAATTATGTATTTATTGCATTGACAAATACTTGATGGCCAACGAGAAATGTATGTGTATCCATTGTAAGCTAGGCATAACATTTTCAATAACATTTCCTGTTAGAATAAATACTTTTACAAGTCTGCAACAATATTTATGCAACTGTAGAGTAGTAATGTTTAGAAATAGCGACACACATACTTGGGAAAACCCCCAGAGAAGTCAAATGTTAGAAAGAACGCCAAGTGAATTCTTTAACATTAAGTTCGTGTGTTAAGAAAACTGCAATGCATTTTAGAATACTTCATATTACAAGATGAGTGGCAGTAAGAAGATTGTTGCTCTAATCAAATATTCACTAAAGAAAAGTTTAGTTTTGATAGTCGGTGGGATCTTAGCTCTGAGTATAAGGGGATGGACAGTAGGTACTGGTTGCTTTTGACGAATTCTCGCAAATCATTCAGTTCTATTCGAATGTTGGTAAGAATGTGTAGCCACAATTGACTGCTGATGTTCGGGACCATATAACTGGGTGCCGTGTGCAAATGGAAACGTTGATTTCTGCATTTAGTCTAAATATCGGTCATCTCTTGTATTTAGGAAAATTATAACATAAACTTCCACAAAGTGGACTGGGGAGCAATCAGAAAGGATCTGTCTTTCATCGACTGGTCTTTTACTCTCAATTCCACCCATATTGAGACCGCATGGCAGCACTTTGAAAACATTGTCACCTATACATGCTCTAAACACGCTCCCACGAAATTTACTAACACAAACAGAAACCGGCTCGCTAAAAAGAAAAAAACACTCATCAGGCGCATCAAAAGACTCAACAAAAAAAATCAACCAATTAAAATATTCCCACACACAACATCCACATTCAACAACAATGAAAAGGCTAGAGCTGGAAAAACTTCATCTGCAGACCGACATGAAAACCTCCATTGAAAATCAAAGAGCTGTGGAGGAACAGTGGGTAATCAAAAACATCAAACAGAACCCAAAAGTGTTCTATTCTTATGCAAATAAGCATAGAACCACTGTCTCACCCATTGGGCCATTGATTGATGATAACGGCATTCCCCAACACGATGCTAAAGAAATGGCAGAAATACTGCAGAAACAATACTGCTCTGTCTTTAGTGTTCCCACTGATATTGACGTAAGAGAAGCGAACGAAGTTGACTCCCAACATAAAATCTCAGACATAACCTTCACTGCCACTGACATCGTAGCAGCAATAAATGAGGTCAAATACTACTCTGCTGTAGGCTCTGATAGATTCCCCGCTAGTCTCCTGAAGGAATGTAGACACCAACTTGCAGTCCCTCTGACCAACCTCTGGAGAAATTCGTTAGACGCAGGTTATATACCGAAAGAGTTTCTATCCCAGTCAGTCATCTCGGTTTTCAAACAGGAAAACAGATCCCTCGCACTCAACTATCGCCCAATCTCACTCACCTCCCACATCATTAACGTGTTTGAAAGAGTGTTAAGATCAAGGATAGCTGACTTCCTGGAGACCCACAAACTCCTAAATGCAAATCAGCATGGCTTTCGCTGTGGCAGGGACTGTCTAACACAGCTCTTACACCACATTGAAGATGTACTCAAAGCCTTGGGAACAGGTTCGAACTATGATGTCATATATCTTGACTTCAGTAAAGCGTTCGACAGGGTAGACCATAATATCCTACTCTCAAAATTGGCAAATGTTGGAATCCGTGGAAAAGTTCTACACTGGATTAAGTATTTCCTGGCGAATAGAACACAACATGTTGTAGTTGATGGAGTCCACTCAAGCCCAGCAAAAGTCACCAGCGGTGTCCCCCAGGGGACTGTCTTGGGTCCGCTACTCTTCATAATTTACATAAACGACCTTTCCAGTGTCGTACATTACTGCAAAGTGAAAATATTTGCTGATGACACTAAGCTCCAGCAAATCGTCAATGAAGAAGCAGACCGAGCTCAACTCCAGTCTGATCTATAAGCTGTGAGTCAATGGGCAGACAGAAACAAGATGCAACTGAACGAGGGAAAATTTGAGCTGATGCATTTTGGAAGAAATTCCTCACTAAAACAGCCATACTCTCTTCCTTCAGGGGAACTGCTCACAGCCTATAACGATATCAGAGACCTGGGTGTAATTGTTGATGACGATCTCAGTTGGAGTGCACACATCAACAAGAAGGTCGATATAGCTCATAGGATGAGTTCCTGGATCTTGAGAACTTTCCGGTCCAGAGAACACGGTGTCATCATACCACTTTTTTCCTCCTTTGTACGGTCACACCTCGAATACTGCTGCCCACTGTGGTCTCCCCATACAAGACAAAACATCTCGAGGATTGAATCACCCCAGAGGGCACTCACTAAACGAATTGAAGGCATGGCTGCTCTCGATTATTGGGATCGCCTTAAAGCCTTGAAACTCTACTCTCTCCAGCGTCGCCGTGAGCGGGACATCATTTGTACGATGTGGAGAATATACCGCCAACTTTGCCCAAACGACCTGAACATAAGCTTCAAGGTTCATCTAAGACTGGGACCACGGGCCATACGTCCCCTGCCCAATTCAAGATCACAGCATACATGTACACTGCAACATAATTTCTTTTCCTCAACAGGCCCTGCCCTATTTAACATTGTCCCGAAAGAGATCAAAGAGGAAAAGGATTCCATCAACTTTAAAAGGAGTCTGGATAGATTCCTTCAAAGAATACCAGATAAGCCACCCATAATTGGATACAACTCACCCAACAAAAACTCACTACTTGAATGGATCATAAACAAAACTTGACTTAAACAGGATTCGAATAATCCTATCAGGTGGTACTATTAAGTTAGACATGGCCTGGACCAATCTTTGGTCGAAACATATCTAAGTTTATCTAAGTTTATCTAAGTTTATGAAGAATGAAGATTCATTTGATATCCTCTATGATGATATTGTATGGAAGGCGGGGACATATACTTTCGTCTCAGAACCTGTATTGCCACGGAAGCGGAACTTCTCAAGAAAAAAATGAAATGGGAACAATTCTACCAACAGTTCGAGACTATTGCAGACATGTGTATTTTGAGGTCGTAGATACAATAATTTCTTTTATCGAAGAGCGGTCTTTGATAAGGTGAGATCAAAAGTGTATATTGAAGGCTGGTGACAATGCTTTTAAAGGCGATGAACAAAGAGAATACCTCATCAGGAACAAAATTAATAAAAGAAACATTTGCCGACGCCATTGACATTAATTCTTTGATAGCTCAACTTCTGGCATTTGAAATTTCTGTCAGAAAGACCTTTGTTTGAAGTTTGGCTGACATTGTAAGCCATCTGCATGACAAAGCAGCCGATGGCAATCACATAATATCATAGATTTTGGAAAAAATTTGCCAACTTTTACTGATAATTCCTGCAACATCTGCTACAGCTGAACGAACATTTTCTCTAGCAAAGCGATTAAAGACATGTCTTCGGTCAAAAATGACAGAAGAAGAATTAAAATCATCCGACTATACTTCCGTATCACGACGAACAGACAGACAAAATAAATATGACTGCAGATGCAGTAGAATTTGAATTATAAACTTTTATAATTACAGTTGTTTTTCAATATCGTCGTATTATTGGTAATTTAAACTATACATACACTACAAATTTTAATCAACACCTTCCAACTCCGAGTCTAGCCGCGATTATTATAGCAGAGAAAACATTTCTTTTTTCAGTTTTCCTCTACATTCGTTACAAATTTTAATCAAAGTCGACAAATAATACAGATTATAGTGACAGAGTAACCATATATATTTTGATCCCTGTAGTTATTGTCATCTTTCAATATTAATTTACTGTAAGGCGGTGAGCTGGCAAAATGGTTAGCACGCCTGGCAAGATGCGTGGCAGCAATTCGTCCGTTTTCATGCTCTGCGTTTAAATTCCGCCGGGGTCGATTTTTCCTTTCATCCTTTCGGGGTCGATAAAATAAGTACCAGTTAATCACTGGGGTCGATGTAATCGACTTAATCCCACTCCTGAACTTGCTGGCTTTGTGCCAAAATTTGAAATCAATATTAAGTTACAGTCTTTTCGGATTCGAGAAGATAAGTACATCGAGCATTGGAGTGGATGTAATCGACTTACTCCCTCTCTTGAAATTACTGGCGTTGTGCCAAAATTTGAAACCAATATTAATCTACAATAGAGCAATGACCTGGCAGAACCGTTAGTACACCGGGGAAAATGCTTAGTTGCATTTCGTCCGTCTTTTGGGGGTCGGTAAAATAAGTACCGGCTCAGCATTCGATTAATGTAATCGACTAGCCAATCACCACAAATTTCAGGCGTTGTGCTTATTGTAGAAAGAAATGTTGATTCGAAACTTTAGCACAAGGCCAGCAATTTCGGGGTAAGTTGTAAGTCGATTATATCTAAACTGGTACGTTTTATCGACCCCTAAAGGACGAAAGGCAAAGTCAATCCCGGCAGTATTTAAACTCAGAACGTAAAGACGGACGAAATGCCGCTAAGCATTTTGTTCGGTGAGCTAATAATTCTGCCATCTCGCCGTCTTATTAGTTGAAAAAAATATTAATTTACGAAGGCGGTGAACTGGCAAAATCATTAACGCGCCGAACAGAATGTTTAGCGTCGTTTCTTACGGCTCTTTACGTTTCTCATTCAAATGTCACCGACGATGACCTAGCCTGTCATTTTTGGGGGAGTCGATAAAATAAGTGCCAGTAAAATATTAGTAAGTGTAATCAACATCCTCTTCCGGTCGAAACTGGCCTTGTGCCAAAGTTAGAAAGTATATAAATTTACATTCAGGTGCGTAAATTTAATACCATTGTGTTTGTAAAAATTGTAACCATCATTGCCGCATGCTAACGCTAAAACCAGTTTGAGGAATTAGAGTGCAAGTACGTGCCTGTGTCATGCTCTGTTGCTTAGACTATAATACATAAGGAATTCTGTTGAGTGAATTTCTGGAGCCCTCATTCGTCAAAATCTATATGAGACCAATTTCTTTATTTCAATACTTTATGTTTCTGAAATAAATAGCGGTCTGAAACTCTTATATTTCTTTTCATTTATACTAACTCACTCAAATTTCGTGAGCTAGGGAAGATGCTTCTGTACAGCCACCCTCGTTCAAATCACTCTTTACCGTCTTTAAAAAACCGAAGTACGTATTGGTTAATGTAGTTTTAGTTACTTTGGATCTTTTCGGTTTGACCGGCAGTTTTTTTAATAATTTCCACGTAACTAGACACTTTTAAGCTTCGTATACTGGTAGAATGTGTTTATAAAGCATCTTTTTCTCTTGGCTTTATTGAGAAAATTCTATAGTTTGTAAGATATTTGTTGTTTTTTCTTCAATTTCTGCAATTTCAACCAATCAGTGACGTCTATTGAGGTGAAAATATTATGTGCCGTATGAATATGTCCCTCGTTTAAGAAACAGATTGGGTTTATTTACATTTCTGAAGAAAAAGAGATACCCTTCCCCCCACCCCTAACCATAAAACAGATTGAAATGCAATAGATCGATACTAGGGTCATAATTATGGGTGACAATTTCATATGACACCGCTAGAAAAGACTGCCGTTCAAACCGAAAAGATCCGTTACTTTTAAATAGATGAGATGATTGAACCTGGAAGGTTTGATCATAAGTTTGTTCAGTTAGGTTTGACTTCGTTATAAAGAAGAACTTCAACTTAGCTTTCTATAATTTATCACTTCCTATCTATCTTAAACTATATTTCGGTTGGTAAGCAATTCCCGAACAATCATCAGCAGAAACTTCACCTTACACAAAACTTCTTGATACGAATATAATTGCATGTGCCATTTTTAACACCATGACAAAGAAATTCATTAGTTATATGTGATCGATTGTCGTCCTAGAAATGCCAGTTGAATATCCTTTTTAAAATACGCTTTCCCACTTTATAAAGAATGACATTATATAATGTAGTTCTATTTACACTAAGTCTGAATAAAATAACGGAACGGCGAGCTGGCAGAAACGTTAGCACGTCGGGTGGGAAATGCTTAGCGGTATTTCGTCTGCAGACACGTTCTGAGTTCAAATTCCGCCGAGGTCGACTTTGCCCTTCATCCTTTCGGGGGTCGATTAAATAAGTACCAGTTACGCACTGGGGTCGGTATAATCGACTTGATCCGTTTGTCTGTCCTTGTTTGTCCTCTCTGTGTTTAGCCCCTTGTGAGTAGTAAAGAAATATGTATTTCGTCTGCCGCTACGTTCTGAGTTCAAATTCCGCCGAGGTTGACTTTGCCTTTCATCATTTTGGAGTCGATAAATTAAGTACCAGTTACGCGCTGGGGTCGATGTAATCGACTTAATCCTTTTGTCTGTCCTTGTTTGTCCCTTCTATGTTTAGCCCCTTGTGGGCAATAGAGAAATAAGAAATCAACTCAACCAAGGAAAACTTATAATTAAACAACAGCAACTCATTAGTTTTGACGTCTATAGTCGAGATTGTATTCATTCAGTTCGAGTATCGCTTGGTTTGATTTGATTAGTTAGTTCGAGTGTCGTTTTGTTTTATTTGACTCTGTAATTCACATATAATTTTCTTAAGTGACAGGCATTGAGTTTTTGTTGATCCTTCCCTGATTGACATGTTGCTGTTATGTCTACGACTCTCTCAGTACAGGCTTTATATATCACAACATTACATCAAAGAATGTCACATCACAATTTCTCATACTGCTGACATCTAAAAAAAAAGTCTCATGCTATAATTCCTCTGTAATAAATAGCTAATAACGCAGTTAGGAGACAATCAGACTAGGATTCTTAATAACAATGGTGGCGAACCCATTGTGCGTGGGTGACATTTTGCTTACATTTAAATTTGAAATAATCCGCTGACTAACTCATGAATTGTTTATTTTTACAAATAAAAACTGTTTAATTCTTTAGAACTAGTAAGTTAATAAATGTAACAACTGAAATAGAACCAACTTTATGTGCTCCACATCAGAACATATCTGTCGCTCAAATCACCATGGAGGTTAGAGAGTTGTTTCTTTGTTTTTGTTTTATTTTAATGAATAATAGCAGTTGATTGGTTGGTTGGTTGGTCGGACAATTAAAGCATCGGACAAAATGTTTTGTTCCACTCTACGTTCTGAGTTAAAATTTAACCGAAGTCAACCTTGTTTTTCATTCTTCTGCGGGTTGATAAAATGAAATAGTAGTCAGTAGTGGGGTCGATCTAATCGACTAACCCCCATCCTGTAAAACTGCTAGCCTCGTTTAAACAATTAATGCAGCGTGCTGGTAGAATCTTTAGGGAGTCAGACAAAATCCTTAGCAGTATTTCTTCCTGCTCTTGACGTTCTAGGTTCAACTTCTGCCGAAGCTAACTTTGCCTTTCGTCCTTTCATAGTCGATAAAATAAGCACCAGTTAAGCACTGAGGTCGATGTATTTGACAAACACTATCACTATCGGACCTTATTGTTGTTGTTATTTTCCTTATTGCTGCAGCTTTTGTTTTAGTTGAGCTAGTGCAAGATTCATCTACAGACCTCAAGCCACAGCAAGTTGGACGTTTTACTGTAGATGTTGCTACTCAGTGAGTAGCAACGATGTATCGCGGATGAAAGAAGACCGAATACTAACAATTAAGATTTCATTAAAAGTTTGTTGTAATATTTAAGATTTTGAAAGAGTTTAAAGTATTAAGATATTTTCAGGTTGACAGTCCATGTAGAGGTCTTTATTGGTCACCCTCTGTTGCCATTCGATATCCAGCGCGCGTTTATGCAACATGTATTAAATTACTACTTCTAAAGAATCAAACAGTTTTTATTCATAAAGATAGATAGTTTATAAGAGTTAGTCAGCGGATTATTTCAAATTTGAAAGTAAGCAAAATGTCACCCACACACGATGGGTTCGCCACCATTGTTATTAAGAATCTTAGTCTAATTGTCTCCTGGCTGCGCTATTAGCCATTTATTACAGAAGAATTATAGCATGAGACTATTTCTTTATATGTCAGCAGCATGGGAAATTGTGATGTTTTGTGACATTCTTGAATGTAATGTTGTGATATATAAAGCCTGTACTGAGAGCGTCGTAGACACAACAGCAACATGTCAATCAGAGAAGGATCAACAAAAACTCAATGCCTGTCACTTTAGAAAATTATATGTGAATTACAAAGACAAATCAAACAAAACGACACTCGAACTGACTAATTATCCGTCTAGTCTTTCCTGCAACGTTTATGTCAGGGTCCTAGTGAAGGTGCATGGTTTAGTGGTTAGAGTATTCGGATTACGATCGTAAGTTCTATATTTTTGAGATGAGGAATTCTGTACATTATTTACATTGGACGGATATGTGTCCTCATCTTGTTTGTTGTTACCACAACTTTTCCTGGGCGCTGTATATCAATGCCTCAGTGCATCCTTCTTAGCAATCTCCAAGTGTTAATCTTGTTTTTCCTTCGATTTCTCTGAGGTATTGCCCATGCAGTGGCTTCATTTTCCAGTTGTTTAGTCTTTCTTCTTTAACTCGTTTCTTAAATGTTTGTAGGTGCATCGCATTTTCGGTGGGTATTATATTGTTAATTCTAACAGCGGCAAGCAAGCATTCACTCTGCTGTTTGATGAACCATCCCAGACTGTTCTTCTCGTTTTCAACACAGATGTTGCATCCTATGAGACCGCTTCCACCTCTGTTTCTGTCATAATCGCTTTTGAGTCCCTTGTTAATTGTCATCACTTTTTCTAGTTTTCCTATCCATTTCCTCAAGCTCGTTCTTTGTCCACCTAGCAACACCTGCATCATATCGCATTAAGGAAACAGCCCTTGTATTCATTGCCCTGATTTTGTTTTTTCCATTGAGTTTATTTCCCATAATTAACTTGGTTCTTCTGAGATATTCTCGCCTAAAGCTTTCCTTCATTTCACTTTCCTTGATTTTGTCGTATTCTAAAATCCTGAGATATTTATATCCATTAGTCTCAATATCCTTGATTTTCTCGCCGTTGAGTAACTCAACATCACCAGACGACATTCCTCCGCCTCTTTGTATTATAAGCATACCACACTTTTTAGTCCCAAATTCCATTCCGATATTATTACTGAATATTTGCACTGTGGAAACTAGGCCATTTATTTCACGTTCGGTCTTTCCAAAAATCTTTGAATCATCCATGATTTAATCTTCCTCCACTTTTTCTCAAGGTGTTACTTTCCGTAGTAACTGTGTGAAGGTTATCATGCAAATCACAAACAGCAACGGTGATAGGCTATCTTCTTGAAATATGCATCTCTTGATGTTAACCGTCGCCAAAAATTTTCCAGTTTTTCATCGATCAGTTAGTAAAATTTGATATGTTATCAGACACCTGTACCAGCTCAAGACTTTCTAAAATCCAAGAATGGGGCTTCATGTCATACGCTTTCTTACAATCGATCCACGCCATACCCAGATTAGTACGTCTTTTCTTGCAATCGTTCAGTACCATTCGGTCTATCAGAAGTTGGTCTTATGTACTTCGGCTTTCCTTCTGCACCCTTTCTGTTCCACTGACAGTTTGTCATTGATTTCCAGGAAGTTATACACATAATGAGATATTATTCCTGTCATCAGCTCCCACATCAGGGGCAGACAGGAGATAGGCTGGTAATTATCCACTACGTTGCCGTTGCTGGGATCCTTTTGGCAAAGAATTGTTTTACTTGAGGTCAACCACTTTGGGATTTGCATACCGTTGTTGATAATTTTATCCATTTGTGTGGCTAGTCTTCTGTGTAGTACTTGGGAAATATTTCAGCCAATATCCTTTTGTACCCCATCCGATCCTGGGCATTTCTAGCTTGGTATCTTTGTCTGTTCAGTTACTATTTTAGTCGTTATTTTAATATTGCTCTGCTTCACGTCATATTTTCCCGACCGTGGAGGCGCAATGGCCCAGTGGTTAGGGCAGCGGACTCGCGGTCATAGGATTGCGGTTTCGATTCCCAGACCGGGCGTTGTGAGTGTTTATTGAGCGAAAACACCTAAAAGCTCCACGAGGCTCCGGAAGGGGATGGTGGCGATCCCTGCTGTACTCTTTCACCACAACTTTCTCTCACTCTTACTTCCTGTTTCTGTTGTACCTGTATTTCAAGGGGCCGGCCTTGTCACTCTCTGTGTCACGCTGAATATCCCCGAGAACTACGTTAAGGGTGCACGTGTCTGTGGAGTGCTCAGCCACTTACACGTTAATTTCACGAGCAGGCTGTTCCGTTGATTCGGATCAACCGGAACCCTCATCGTCGTAACCGACGGAGTGCTTCCCCATTTTTCCGACCTTAATTACTTCAACCATTTAGCATCTTTGCTATGCTTTCCTCCATTATCACAGATGTTACTCCAAAACCTTTTACTTTCTTCAGCGTCTGATCTCTCATTGCTGTTAACATTTCCATTCAGGTGTTGATAAACCTTTCTCTAGTCTTGTTGGTACAATCTGTTGATTTTACATTGTTCAATTATTTGGTCATATCTCTTGATCTTTGTCGCTTTAGCCTATAATCTTTGTTTCAGCTCTTCAAGAACTACATTTAGCCCCTTTTTCTTTATCCTATATCTACGTTCTAGTTCTTGATATTTTTTCTCCCTCTTGATTTCACTTTTTTCTTTTTTTCCAAGATGTTAATACATTTTCGTAGTTCTTTTTTTTTCTTTCTCGCCAAAGTTTGGTTTGAGGCCTACTTTATTTCCTATATAGATGATGCAGGCTTTAATCAATCTATTCGTTCCGTTTGTATCATTTGTCTTGATTTCTTTCAGTATTTTATTCACCTTAAGGGTCCACCCACTGAGCAAATTTCTATCTACTTTCCTGAATCCATTTATTTCCATATCCAGGTTTTCCTCAATGATACTAGTAATGTCTTCGATCTTTTCTTTTTTTTTTTTTGTCTTCATTATTTAGTCCTTCTCTACACTCAGGACTTGAGACATTATAGTTCTCCCGCTTACTCTCATTAAGTGCAGCACCGTCAGCATTCCCTGTATCTACTTCTGCATCACTCCTTGTCTTTTCGGTCATCACCCTCCTCCTAATCTCATCGAGCTCTAGTATTGTTAGCCAGCTTTTCTTCCTTATTGCTCTTACCTTGTCACAGAGTCTCTGTTCCGTAATATCTGAGCCCTACTTCTCCATCCATATGTTATGCATCCTCTTTTTATATCCTCTTATGGGTCTCCCTTCATTACCAGTGGGTTTGCTTAAAAATTACATTCCATGACAGTTATATTAATTGTCTTAGTCCATTTGCTTCTCACCCACAGGGCACATTCAGGGCCAAAGTCTGTCACCTGTAGTTCCGTCCTCATCTACGCAGTTGTTTGTGTTAATTATATTATTCATTACTCTCATACAGAGGAAAGTGTTGATAGTCCGACACCTTGTCAGTTATTTTAAACTCCATTTGTTGTCTTTATGCCTGATGTTTTTGGATAGAATTATTATTATTATTATTATTATTATTATTATTAGTATTATTATTATTATTATTAGTAGTAGTAGTAGTAGTAGTAGTAGTAGTAGTAGTAGTAGTAGTAGTAGTAGTAGTAGTAGTAGTAGTAGTGCCTTTGCACAGCTTCTAACGCTGGAGATGTATCGCAGTATCAGCTGTTCACTACCAGTGAACTAAGGTAACACCTCTTATTTTTCGAGCACCTTCCGGAGTATTCGGGCGGTTCCAAGCAGTGCCGTTTTCTGCAAGTGCTCCACCCTTATTGTAACCCTTATTTGTTCCACGCACTTCGAGATTTTGCTCACTGTTCCCAGGGCTCCGACAATTATTGCTACTACTGCTACCTTTTTCCTCGACCACAACTGCTTAACTTCCCAAGCTAACCTGTCATATCTCTCGACTTTTCTTTCTTGTTTATCGCATACCTTGTTGTCAGCTGGGCATGCTATATCTATGATCCGGCACAGTTTGTTTTCTTTCTCAATTAAGACTATGTCTAGCTTCCTATTATTATTATTATCATTATTATTATTATTATTATTATTATTATTATTATTATTATTATTATGTTTTTCCTTCTTTCTTCAAATTTTCTCCCGTTTCTCGCCGAGTGTTTTCCATATGCATTCCCAAATTACACACGCAAATTCACTCATCATCATCATCATCATCATCATGAAGGCAGCGGGATAGCGGAATCGTTAGCTCGCCGGGAAGATTGCTTGGTGTCATTTGGCCTGACTTTGCGCTCTGAGTTCAAATTCTACCGAGGTCGACAGAATTTTACTGCATGAAAATGGGATTTTTTTTAAACAACTACTCACTGACAGAGAGAACCAGAAATGTTATGGTCTATCCGTAAAGAGAGAGCTGAGTTTCCTGTACAGGGAAAAAAGACGAAATGGTCATGGCTGGAATGCTTTTGATTGCAAGTCTTTCTGAGGCAGAGCTGGTTTGAAGTTAAACAGCAACAACGATGTTAGACTCAATAGTCTAATTCCACTTATGATCAATATTTTACTTATAAATTCTTTAATAGAAATATTATTGACATTAGGCGAAAGTAAAACATAGGGTGGGACATGTATGTGGAAAGGTGGCAGATTTAGAAGAGAAGAGTGGATGGTAATGGAAAAGAATCGAAGAAGTGTGAAGGGAAATGAGAAGAGAGAGAGAGGGGGAGACAACGAGAGAGAGAGAGAGAGACAGAAGTAACATTTGGCGAATACGTGAGAATATGAAAGACAGAGAGACATGAAGAGAGAGGAGATGAATTGCAGTTAGAAAGTTGATGAAAGGAGAGAGAGAGAGGGGAGGGGAATGAAAATAGAAATAAAAAAGGAGAGGGAGTGAAACAACAATAGCGAAAAAGAGTGAGAAAGACACGAGAAAATAAATTAAAAATTCACAAATTTCAACTTAGAAATAGTTGAAATTTTTGTGTAGCATATATTTTTTTATATAAATTTAATTTTTCAACACTCATGAATCAGTAGAGTTTAAAATATCTAGGGATCTAGTTGCTGTTGTTACTGTTGTTGTTGTTGTTGTTGTTGCTATTATTGTTTCTGGTGTTGTTATTGTCATTGTTGTTGTTGTTGTTAATACTGTTGTTATTATTCTTGCTTCAGCTGTTGTTGTTGTTGCTGCTGCTGCTTGTTTGTTTGTTTGTTGAGCGAAGCGCTCTTCGTCCCAGTGGGAGAAGTCCGAAACGTGGTCCTTTGCGATTCGTAAGACCCGCACAAGAGAAAGCAGGTCAACCCCCGACACCGAGAGCATCGATTGATGGATGAATGCGCATCCAGGCTCAGCGGTTGCGTAGGAAGTCGGGGACAAGAAACAGGAAGAAAGAGAGAAAGTTGGAGCGAAAGAGTACAACAGGGGTCGCCACCACCCCTGCCGGAGCCTCGTGGAGTTTTAGGTATTTTCGCTCAATAAACACACACAACGCCCGGTCTGGGAATCGAAACTGCGATCCTCCGACCGCGAGTCCACTGCCCTAACCATTGGGCCATTGCACATCCACTGCTGCTGCTGTCATTGTTGTTGCACTTGTTCATAATGTTGTTGCTGTTACATCCTAGAGTGGCTCTGACTGAACTGGTCCTTGGATCAAAAACGTCCCATCTATATTGATGTGTCCAGTACTATATCATGGATTGCAGGGGTTCTCAAGGGTCTCACATCACATTCCGTTCTTTGTGATCCCAAATTTTCTCAGTTTTTCTACTGTTTTGAATTACTATCTACTAATTTTTTCATCATTATGATTTTACGGGAATAATTATTAAAACAATTTATAAAAACTAAATTTCTTTACTACATTTCAATCAAATGAGAAAGGAAATTCTTCTTTTAAAATACCACAAAACTTCCATTTGATTTAATTCCCAAATACGTTAAATATGCTGTCGGGAAGGCCAAAAGTAATTTAATAAGTGTCATCAAAAAACAAAAATAAAATACGCAGTAACGAAAGCCTAACACAAAACTGCCATTTGATTTTATGGCCCTTTTAGCCTGTGTTAAAAAACAACTGAAAAACTGAAGAACAAATCCACGTTGTTTTGCACCAAATCATATTTGTTTTCATAGGTTAAGGCGTCGTCTTTATACAGCCAACATATCCGTAACAACACTGAAATAACATTTTAGAAAGCGCGAAATCATGTGCTTAGTCTATGTAGCTAATTTGTTTTATTAAGCACCAAGTTGAGGAGTCAGTCATATAAAGTGTTGGTTTCTTATATAGGTCGGTTTCATGCCATCATTTTGCATGTCCACCAATTAGTTCATCGAATCGTTTTAGTTAAGGAGTTAAAGAAAAATGGCTCGGCAGTTAAAAAGAAGTTTTTCAGTTTCGCATCAATACATATATGTCGCTCAGGTCATCATGAACGTTAGAGAGGTATTTATCTCTTCGCTTTTATTTGTTTCAGTCATTAGACTGCGGCCATGCTGGGGCACCTCCTTCAAGGGTTTAGTCGAACAAATCGACCACATTACTTTTTTTTATTATTAAAACTGGTACTTATTCTATCAGTCACTTTTGCGGAACTGCTAACTCACAAAGACAAGCAAAACTAGAATGGTTGTCAAGCGGTGAATTTGAATGGCATTCTAGTAATATTTTTCGTTCTTATGTTTTTACGAGGAACAAGCACAAAGACAAAGCCACATACACACTCACACACACACACACACATTTATTTATTTATTTATTTATATAGATGTCTTGCAAACAACTTGCACATGCAAGTGCTACCAGTCAAACGCTCCGTATACCGGAAGCCAGCAAATGTATGGGGTCATCAGGAGAGAATGCACGCCGTTTCGGGGCCTACCTCTCGACGGCATCAATGCGCACCGGTCCCCCTCACTGATATGAGGCCCCGCTTGCTAGATCAGCTGGTTATGAAGTTAAGCTCAATATCCTTCTAGCCATCGCTCATCGTCTCTTTTTAACCAAATCCAGTGGCTAGCCTTTTCCACTGTAGATTGGATATCAGTCATGGTGGTATTGACTTTACGATGAGTTAGGCCTAGCGATAACAACAGTCGTCTCACACTGTGTCCAACGAACCCTCTACATCCGACTTCGATTGGAAAATGTTCCGCTTTCCAGCCTGCGTCTTCACATTCCTAGAGGAATTTAAATTTGTTTTAGGGAAACGTTTTGAATATGCAAATAAAACTCCTGTTCCACTATGCTGGTCACAGTCTAATAATGCTAACTAGTGAACCAGTTTTTGGAGTTGCATTGAGCTGTACCGATACAATGTAGGATAAATATAGTAATAATAATAATAATCCTTAGATGGAATTTATAAACATTTAATGCATCGCTACGCGCGTATCCACAAGTCACTTGCCTCCCAAAATCACATTCCGTATTCCTGGGATGATTACAGTAGCCCGTAGTATCCGTGGGCATCGGGTAGATCATTTTCATGAGTTTATTTCTTCGGGCAATATAACATTAATGGAAGTTTATCAGAGGGATGTTTATCCCTTTTGACCGGTGTGAAGGTTGGTTGAGTTATAACCATCCTTCGCACTGATTAAAAAAGATTTTAAAAACCCCAGTTAAACATCCATTAATGTTATCTTGCTTGAATAAATAAACCCATGAAGATGATCTATCCGATGCCCACTGTTACGACCTGGTGACCATAAACCCGAATTTACAGAATCATCGAGGATAGGGTGAACCCAAAACAACAACAGACCATGATACTTTTCTAAAATATTATTTACAATAGCCAACATTAAAAAAAAAACAGTTTATATACAAACAAATATATATACGAACAAAGAGCAAATGCTACACCAGATGTGCAATCAAAATATTTACAAAGGTAACATATATATGCAGTTCAGAATTCGGGCTCCGATTCCCGGTTCTTGGTTTCACCAAAATTGGCCTCACACAACCTGGTGTCACAAATATGGTTTTTCAAAAATATGCATTCCAAAAATTTGGATTTCATAAAATCTGGATTTCCATTTTAGTACAAATTCGGTTTTCGAACCTCAGATTTCGAACAGTGGATTTCGAACCTGGAATGTCATAAAATCTGTCTTCTATCAATTCGGTGTTCAACCTTGGATTTCGAACCGTGGACCTAAACCTAATTAAATCTAATGTCAAAGCAACCATTTAAACTAAAAGTTCATGACACAAAACGGCTGCCAGACTACATCAATAATTATAGCTAAAAAATTAAATAGTCAAATAAAAAGCTAGTTTGCTTTAAATTCACACAAAACTGCTTCATACAAGCATGCTGAGTAACCATTAGACAAAATTTACTGTTAGTTGTCTAATACAAAAATTGGCTACATAAAAAATTTAAATTCATACACTCTTTAGCACTTTATACAAATTTTAACTTTTGTCTTAACAGAAAATAGCTAGCAAAGTTACTACACAACCTGCCACAAATGCAGGGTTCCAAATTCACATAAATATTATAACATAACATAAGAGATTTTTTGTACACACCCAGACGTGACACAGAAATTATTTAAAATCTGACAAAAGTTCTGGCGAATTCCTGGAGCATAAAATAAATCCATAAAAGCCTAACACAAAGCACAAAGGGCATAAACTAAACAGGCAATCACAGCTTCCAGAATAAACTGTTGCAAAAAACTGGGTGGGGTAAAATTATCTCTGTTGATAAAGTTTGCCAGTGTCTAGCCAATTTGTCATAGTTTCACAGTTTTTAGCTAATAACTATAGCTTCCCCCATTTTGACAACCGGACTTCACCCTTACCTTACCGTGTAGCATGAAAAACTGTTTATCTCTTTAACTTAACACTATAATTTATAATTTATAATTTCCTAACACCACGGATAATACGGGCTACACTGTAGTCATCCCAGGAATACGGACTGTGATCTTGGGAGACAAGTGATTTGTGGATAGGTGCGTAGCGATGCATTAAATGTTTATAAATTCCATCCATGGATTATCATCATCATCACCACCATTATTATTATTATTATTATTATTATTATTATTATTATTATTATTATATGAAAACTTAGCTTATTTTGCTGGGTATGATGGAAAGTGTCAGCTGTCCACAGCCAGCAGACTAAGGTGACAATTGTTTACTGGTCATGCTTCAAGAACCCTGCGAAGAATTCTTACAGTTCCAAGTAATGCTGATTTTTGTAGATTTTCTACCTTCACACTTGCACCAATCTTTTTCAGCCATGTTGGTAGCTGAGTGCTGATACTTCGAAGTGCACCAGTTACTATTAGTATCACGTCTACTCTCTTCATTTGCCGCAATCTTCGTATTTCCCACTTCAAATCGTCATAGTTATTTATTTTTTCTTCTTCTTTCACATTGATCCTGTTGTCACCTGGGCATGCTATGTTGATTACCATATATGTTCTTTCTTTTTTTATTCACCACAACAATGTCTGGTCGGGTGATCGCACTGGATCATTGCTTCCCACAGGATTTTTGCAATTTTCATTTACGGTGACTCCTTCTGGGGTTTGCTGATATCACGTCTTTGCTCTTTGTAGGCTGTGATTTCCACAGAGCTCCCAATGGATCGTTCTTGCCACATTGTATTCGCGTTGTGCCAATTTTGAGCATTCACTAACGATGTGCCATACCGTTTCGTCCCTCTCGCTACACATTCTGCGTTTGTCGCTATCGGTAGTGTTGTCTATTCTGTACTTCATACAGTTGGTCCTTAACGCCTGTTCCTGAGCTGCGCATATGAATACTTCTGGATATCTTCAGGTCACTTCTCCTCATCCGTAGCCACCGGTCCTCTGTATCTGTCTTGGCGTTCACATCTCTTGCAAACTAACCGTACATTTTCTTTTCTTTCCATGCGTTTTCGTGTTTTGTTTTGTTTTTTATTCATTTTTCGTTTAAATTTTTCTTTCGTTACACAATTTTCAATTTTGATGACGCCGGCCTTCTTCGTGTGTTTCAACAGTAGCTCCACGGCATTTTTTATATACTACCCTAAGCTGTTTTCCTCTGCTTCGATGCAATCCTGGCAACTCATCAAACTTCTCCCACCCTTTCTTTTAGACAAGTACAACCTATCAGTGTCACTTTTAGGGTGGAAGGCTCCATGTACTGTCAACATATTTCTGCTCTTGGTATACATTTTTTTCACTTCTCTAATTTGCCATTTTATAATTCCCGCTCCATACCGAAGTGATACTATCACCCACGTATTAACTGCTTTGATTTTATTCCACCCAGTCAATTTTGAGCGCTACACCAACATCAATCTTTGGAAATATTCCATTCTCAGTTGCTCTTTTAATTCCTTTTCCATCTCGTTGAACACTAGTACACCGAGGTATTTGTATCCTTCCATTTCAATTTGTTTAATCAAGTCTCTATTCGGTAATTCTATCTCTGCACCTTTCTTTTTAAGTAAATTATTCTGCACTTCTTGAGTTCAAATACCATTCTAATATCAGTACTAAAACAGTGGACCGTGTTCACCAAAGAACTCACTTGTGTCTCATCTTTACCATATAGTTTCAAATCATCCATGAAGAGGGGGTGGCTGATTGTTTGGGATTTTTCCTTTAGTTGGTACCCCAGGTTCATTTTTCTAAGTACCAAGGTCAGAGGTATCATGCAGAGAACAAAAAGCAACGGATATAGGATATCACCCTGGAAAATCCCTCTTCTGATACCCAGGGTACCCATGTTTTTTTTCCGTAAGATGTCAGTTCAGTTTTCCATCCCACCATACTTCTCTTCAAGAAACACGTTACATTCCTCGCAATTCCAAACAGAATGATGCACTTGATGATCCACGAATGTGGAATCATATCATAAGCTTTGCGATAGTCAATCTAGGCCATTCCCAGATTTATTCTCCTTCGTTTACAATCTTGCATTACCATTTTGTCTATCAACAGTTGTTCTTTGGTACCTTTACATCTCTCCTACTACAGCCTTTTTGTTCTGTCGGTAATATATCGTTCTCATCAAGAAATTTATACAGTTCTTCTGCAATTCCTCCTGACAGTAACTTCCACGTTAATGGGAGGCAGGAAATTGGTCTATAATTGTCAGCAGCATCCTTCAGGCACAAACTCCCTTTGTCCTTTTGTCAACCAGCCTGGTCTTTCCTCTTCTCCATTGATGAATGCATTAAATTGTTCTGCGATCAATTTATGGCAACTATTGAACTTATTTATCCAAGATCCCTGTACACCATCAGGTCCTGTTTTCTTCCAATTACTTATCTTTTTATTCATATTTCTGATACTGTCTTCTGTGAAATGGATACCTTCTTGCTGGGGATAAAATACTGTTTGCTTCAGGCTGCAGAGCCCTTCAGCTGTAGTATTATGTTGCTCTTGCTTACTCCATATCTTATCCCTGAAAAGCCAACTTTCATCAGTATCAGGGATTAATCCTTCACTCTTTTTATTATCATTAAACTCTTGATAAAATCTTACGAGAGACATCTTTCAGTTTCCGTGTACCAAATCCAGTTACTTAGGTTTGATCGCCCCGCACACACACACACACACACACACACACGTACACGCAAACGCTAACGCGCATGCATCCCACAGACACACACACACACGTGTAATGTATGCATGTACGTGTGTTTGTGTGTTTGTGTTTGTCCCCCACCACCGTTTTCTAATCGGTGTTGTTTGTTTACGTCTTCGTAAATTAGCAGTTCGGCAAAAGAGCTCGATATAATAAGTACCAGACTATAAAAAAAATGAGTTATGGCGTCGATTTGTTTGACTAAACCCTTCAAGGCAGTGCCCCAGCACGGCCGCATTCCAATGACAAAAACAAGTAAAGATACATGGAAAGGATGAAGGTTTATAGAACCAAAACCTTGGTGACACTGGATTCCACAAACTAGAAGTACTTACGATTTCTACACAATTCCGACAGAGTATCATGCAAGGCAGTAAGCTTTTTCAAATCATTGCCTTTTGATAGGAATCATCCATGGGTGCAGAAGAAGATAAGTCTCATAAACTTTTCATTCACGTCATTACAGAATTCTTTGTATAGTCTTCCAGTCTTTTAGGTAAGTTTTTATTAGATTTACCATTTCATTATTCAACATAGCTCTAAACCTAGCAGCTGCCAAACTTTCTGTGTGAATGATATAGAGAACATTTGTCATATCAGGATTAGCATCATTCAGGAAATTCAATATTCCCATATGATGTCCAATCATTGCTGTCGCACCATCTACAATAATGAACACAATTTACTTCAATTTACTTACTGGAATATTATTATTTGTCAGTGCTTCTGTACCACGTTACAGAACGATTGCTTAGTGGTGGTGGTTTTCAAAGACTCGCAAAATAGCATGTCTTCTATGAATGTTGAGTTGTGACCGGTCCTTGCATAAGAAGAGGGGTGTTCACTGGCTGTTGTTTCGTGGAGGGATCGCGAAATTTAGTTTGTTGGAGAATTGCAGTGAATTGTGTCTCCACCATGTGCATGTGTTCGAGATTTCTCAGCGACAAGAAAACCGTGTAAATAACGCTTAACGTGCGCCCTCCCAAAATTTAGTTGGAGAATTGCAGTGAAGTGTGTCTTCACCACCGGCGTGTGTTCGAGATTTCTTAATGAAAAGAAAACCGTGTAAATAACGCTTTAGTATGTTGGAGAATTGCAGTGAACTGTCTTAACAACGTCAGCGTCTACAATTTCATTAATACGGTTATGAAAAGTGCCATTGCTCAAAGGAAAGGTGGCAAGTTCTCGATCAGCTCTTTTGTTGCTTTGCATCGCCTTGACATATGTTTCAATGTCTAGTACCGTCACTCTTTGCGGTTGGCGTGTGTTCGACGTTTATTAGCGATAAGAAAACCATGTAAATAATTAACATGCAGATTGTTCTCATACTTGATGCTTTGTGGCTTTGAAATTTCTTGCTTCCCAACCACATGGTTCCGGGTTCAGTCCTACTTCATGGCACTTTAGGCAAGTGTCTTCTGCCATAGCTTCGGGCCGACCAAAGCCTTATGAGAGAATTTGGTTGACGGAAACTGAAAGAAGCCCGTCGTATGTATATGTCTGTGTCTGTGTGTGCGTGTGGGTGCATGTATGTGTCTGTGTTTGACCCCTACCACAACCACCTCTTGACAACCGGTGCTGGTGTATTTACGTCCCCGTAACTTAGCGGTTCGGCAAAAGAGATCAATAGAATAAGTTCCAGGCTTAACAAAAAAATAAGTACTGGGATCGATTCGTTCGACTAAAAATTCTCCAAGGCGGTGCCGCAGCATGACCGCAGTCTAATGACTGAAATAAGTAAAGGATTAAAGATTTTAAAAATGCTCTGGACGTACGCTTTTGAGTTGTTCTGCCAGTTTTCCTGGTCTCGTGGAATTATTATCGAAGGAATTTCAGTATAACAAAGAGAATGGTTTCATTTCATCTAAAGCATCAAGGATGAACTCAAATATTAAATATTTTACCCGATATTTTTTAACTCTTTTACTTGCTTCAGTCATTTGATCTGCGACCATGCTGGAGCGCCGCCTTAAAGTGTTTTTAGTCGACGAAGTCAACCCCATGACTTATTCTTTGAAAGCCTACTACTTATTCTGTTGGTTCCCTTTTGCTGAACTGCCAAGTTACAGGGACGTAAAAACACCAACATCCTTTGCCGAGCGATGGTAGGAGGAGGCAAACACACACACACACAAACATGCACACACACACAAATATATACATATATACATGAGTGTATATATATATAGAGAGAGAGACGGAAACTGGATGTAGCCTATATATATATATATATATATATACGACAGGCTTCTTTCAGTTTCCGTCTACTAAATTCACTCGCAAGGCTTTGGTCGACACAAGGCTATAGCGAAAGACACTTGCCCAAGGTGCCACGCAGTGGGACTGAACCCGGGATCATGTGATTGGAAAGCAACCTTCTTACCACACATCCACGCCTGCTCCAAATGGCGATATTTTTCGCAAGCGTTTGATGATACTGTGTTTTCAGAAATCTATTTTTAAAGAATATGTTAAATTTTGTAAACTGCTTTTTTTCTGGAGTTTTTTTTTTTCTTACTTGTTTCTATCTTAGGACTGCAGCTACGCTGGAGCACCTCCTCGAAATGTTTAGTAGGACAAATCTACCCTAGTACTTATTTTTTAAATCTGGTACTTATTTAATCGGTCTTTTGGGCCGAAGGGCTAAGTTACGGGAGGTAATCAAACCAACACTAGCTGTCAAGTGATGGGAAAGGGAAAACACAAAAAACATACACACACATACACAGATACGTACATGTGTTCTAGCATGGCCGCAAGCCCAATGACTGAAACAAGTAAAAGACAAATGGTATAAG
>NC_042997.1:138634260-138654260 GCF_006345805.1 Octopus sinensis | reverse complement strand
TATATATCCGTAGTACTGGAGCTGTGACCTTTTAGTGTGTAGAATATACCTTCTGTATTAAATAAATTATGTGGCGTTCATTGTTGTGATGGAGAGAATACAGCGTGTTTATTTTGAGGCGTTACCAGTAATCAAGGTTTGTTCTATTTATTTTTGTTTTAATTTTTCTCTGAGGTGCTTCAGTTCTCACATTTTGTTTAGAATAGTTAGAGTACATGAAAATATAGTACTTTAGATGAAACTCTGAAAGGTAGAGAATAAAACGATGACTTCTAGAAAATTTAGAGGAACCGGATGTCATACAGCGTGTCGTATAAACTTTATTACTGATAAGCGCTCCAGCTGGGGGTGCTCTTCGCTATTGCTTTTGAGTATCTAATATTGTGAGGCTCCATGAGAGTTAGGAATGGGGAATGAGAAATGAAGGAAGAGAATTTGGTTATTAAAGATATCCGCTTTTCAAAAATATATGAGTTCTTACTTGTCCGCGTTTACCAGCATATTTTATCTTTTACCCCTTGAACTACAGTTTGTTTATCAGACTAGAGTTTATCCGGTCGCCTATTCTGTTGGTATTTTTCTGAGACTTAAAAAGACCAACAAAAATGTTTATTTTTGTCTTACATTTATGGCGTCGTTGTAAGGAGTAATGCATTGACCCACTCCTAACTTATGAATTTGAATGAGTTCCGTTATTCACAATATGTTGATGTCTGTTTATCAGGAATGGCTTAATATAGTACAGTAGTTTTCTACGAACTCTAATTCTGGATTATCTTTTCATTTTCTTTTGATTTTTTTCTTTCGTTTTCTTTTCATTTTCTAATGTTGTACTCAACTCTGTCAAGATGTATGACCTCTGCATTAGAGTCCATTCTCAAAATACATACGTTGTTGTCAAAATGGTGTAAAAATGTCGAAATGTCTTGATCACTCTTTGCCTTCTAGAAAGCCATGCTGGCTGGAATTTAAGAGCTTGTTGCTGCACTACAGGAAGTAATTTATTCTTGATCTCACGAAATCTCAAAACAGTTTAATGATATGAGAGATAAGGAATAACAGTCTGTAATTTGCTGCAGGAAACTTATGTTTCTGTTTGAAAATTGGGATGGCAAACTGGGATAAAAAATGATCAGGTATATATGACGCGTTCGTTGAAGGAAGGAAGTATTCAACATTTCACAAATTTGCTACAGACGCTGTTTAAAATGTTTCCAAAGAATATTTATGCTTTAACTTGGTAATTTTTGTTAGTGAATTATTTACAAATTTTAACACTATTATTGTCTAATAAGCGACGATATATTGAAACAAGGAGACAATTGAAATTTTTTAAATTATATCTTTTTTTTATTTATAGCTAGTTTTGTAGATTTGATTGTCTAAGAGTTGTTTGTCTCTAAAATGTTTGGAATTCTCTCTACCTATCACTTACATTTTTACATAAATTTATATACACATAAATTTTTTACATAAATTTCAGTGCATAAGAGTCAGCACACTACCCTCTTTTTTTTTGCATGAATAAATATGAGGTTTCGTGTATATCTTCAAGATGAAAAAAGCAATTTTATGAAATTTTGTTGTTCACCACCGAACGCATCATACGTATAACCTGATTCCTATACAAGTGATTAACAACAGGAGTTTAGCAATTTGGTAGTGACATCTTTCAAGACTTTTAGGAAAGAATTTATCGACCCTACAACTAATTAGTATTTAATTTTAATTACTGGAGCAACGGCGTCCGTCGCACAGGAAGTTACGTCAAGGATGGTATGTCGGGGTTATCTTGACAAACGCCGCCTGTCAAATTTCAGTGGGATCACTGAAGACAGAGCATTATTGTTCGGTAAAATTGTATCCATTTGCTTGGCATGATTGCGGACAATGCTGTTTTCATCATTCCATGGACCAACATGTAAAACAAGGACCCTGTGTATTTTTGGTTATTTACTACAACAATTTTGCAGTGTTTAATTCTTTCTCCTCCCACGGCCCAGATTTCCTTTACATCCCTCGCATATATGTATGTATATATATATATATGTATATATATATATATATATATATATATATATATATATACATAGAGAGAGAGAGAGAGAGAGAGAGAGATATGTGTGTGTGTTCGTGTGTATGTGTATGGGTTTTAGTCGAACAAACTGACCCCAAGACTCATTTTGTAAGCCTAGTACTTATTCTATTGGACTCTTTTGCAGAACCGCTAAGTTACGGGGATGTCAACTCACCAACATCGGTTTCAAGTGGTGATAGGTGGTGGTGGTGGTGGGGGGAATAGACACAGCGATACACACATATAGCACTGATGCAATATCTGGGGTGATGGTCAAGGTTATCGTTCTCTCTGGTACATTCTTTGCTTTCCAAATGATGTATTGAATGTCTTCTGCGTCTTCAGGAGACTTTATCACACGATAGTAGGCTTTCATGTCTACAACATTTCTCTTTGCCCTACTGCTGCATTCAGGATCGGTTCTCAATAAACTGGTACATGATTTTTATGATCTTGACGATGATGTTATTGAGGAATTCAGTAGTAAGAAGTCTTTCTTCAATTACATTGTCTCTACACTAATATCTTCATCTTCATGTTAATTTTAAATGTATTGGTTTGCTAATTCTCGCAGTTCTTCATTAGATAATACAAAAACTTTTCCCATCAAAATCTTTCAATTCCTCCAAATCTTCCGCATTGACATTTTGGATTCTTCCTTCAATTGCAAGCTCAATTATATCATTAATAACTGTTGGCAGTATTTCCTCGTAAAATTCCAGAAAGTCATGGTATGCTTCTGGCTATAGCTTTTTCCATACTCTATTCATGCAGTACAAGGTTTCTTCGACCCAGACATCTTTCATATCTACGAGCTTCATGATATGGTAGTTTTACCCAATGTCCTTGACAGAATGTTCATCTCTTCAACAAGCTACTTGAAAGCGCGACAAAGTTAGTTAGCCTTGATATTAAGAACTACACCCTTTATCCATGTCGATAAGTTTACGGACAGTTAGGGAGTTTATCAGTCACCAACTATGTTCGTATGTTTGCTGACTAGTTAACGAGTAATGGGTTCGGCTTGAAATCTCTCCTGGGAATTACTGACAAGTTGTATCAAGTGGTCTTTCGTAGCCTTGAACCCAGAAGAGCTTTTTCCTTTTCTTTTCGTGAGATGAATGCGTAGAATAGCACATTTTATAAGATACCTATTTGCATTGAATAATTTGGGAAGAATAATTATCAAGTTCGATGATACTCTTTAGAAACAAGGGGAAATACCTTGGTTGCCTAGATATCTACACTTGCAGCTTCACCAGACATAAAGATATTGTGAAAGTTATACAGCCCTTTGACTCATCCAAACCAACTGCTTACTCTGAACATTTCTGAATTATTTCCTTCATTTTCTTGTGGGTGTCTGAAAATGTTCGTTGCTTTTTCCATCGTGACAAGTTGATATAATCGCGTGTCGAATTGCATTTCGTACTCCACTGATATAACAAGTATATATTATTTTCAAAATTTACTCCTTGTTGCTTTCTGCTGGTAACAACGAAGTCGTCATGACAAAATCTTTCCTTTTTTTCCTCTTCAACATGACGACTGCATTTGTTGATTTTAAAAACTTAAAATATTTTTGCTTGTACTGTGTATCATATGTTACACACAGAACATATTTCCTTGGTGTCCATGATACACATTCCCCCTTTTTACCCCAATCACCAGAGTAACTTGGAACTTATGAAAGGAAAGCTTTATATTACTCAGAACGTATGAAACCAGGGCTATCTAAAAGTTTGTAAAGAAGCATAGACGTTTAGAACAAACTTGTGAAAACGCTTTGGACAGGCAAAGGGATAAAGGTTTATTCACATCCGCCTAAAGTTCACCAGTCTCCAATCGCCTGAGCACTTACGATTTTATATCCAGATTGATGATTTTTCGCGGCATTCTTAGACGGACTTTAGCACACGGGATTACAGGCTGTTGTCTTCTCATGGTAGATAACAATTCTATGAATAATTTGGGTGTATGTGGATGTATGTATACGTGTGAATCATAGTTTGTCGTGCTCTTTCATAAGTTCAATTTCTAAGAAAATGCTAACTCGTTAATTACGTCAGTGCTTAAACGAATTTTCATTTCTGCGGATCATTTTTTTGCACAACAAATTTTACTCTCACTTCACATATAACCCTTCACTGTAAAATGCAATTGAAGACTTGCAGTAACCTGAAAGCAGATAAGATGAAACAGGCAAAGGAAGAGAGAATAACGACAAGAAACAAGAGAAAGATTAAGAAGAAAAAAAACATCAGATAAGAAGAACTAACATAGCTGACCACGAACGTACAAGATACGTAGGATATCAAAAAAGAAGTGTCAGTAGATACAAAGAGAGAACATAGTCGGAGAACAATGAGAGAGAGAGAGAGAATGAGAGAGAGAGAGGTGCAAAGCAATAACATGAGTGAAAAACAGCGGGCATAATAGCAGAAAGAATTTCGTGAAAGGAACCGAGTACGGCAAGTCTTGCTGCAAGTTTTCGACTGCATTCTACAGTGAAGGTTTAAATGTGATGTGAGAGTAAAATTTGTTGTGCAAAAAAATTTCCAATGAAATTCGCTTAATCACTGAAATAATTAAAGAATTTGCGTTTTCTTAGAAAATGAACTTATGAAGCAGCACGACCTACTCTGATTCACACGTACACAAACTCCATTGTACTCAAGTTCGTCTAAAAAGTGGATGTAAAATCATAAGAGTTGAGGCGATTGGAGACTGACGAACTTTAGGCGGATGGGAATAAATCTTTAACTCTTGCCTGTCCAAAGTATTTCCACGAGTCTGACCTAAACGTCAATGCGTGTTTTCAAGCATGTGTGTGTGTGTGTGTGTGTGTATGTGTGTGTGTGTGTGTGTGTGTGTGTAACATAAATAACGAAGATGCATTATCAGTGATTTATTTAGCTTACACGTGCTTCGAATAGCCTAGCACGACCCACGTGTAAGCAAAAGAAATCTTTGACAATGCATCTTCATTCTTTGTTTTTTCTTATATACTCTGTAATCAGTAGACCGAATTTAACTGGACTGTCACAAGAAAAGATTAACAATGTGCAAGAACTGTTGTGGTAATAACTGGTTCGATTTCTACAAACTGCTTAGAGAGGTATTCGCCTGGATCTATCTAATTCCTATTTTACTTCATAAATACAGACAGACAGACAGACAGACAGACAGACAGACAGACAGACAGACAGCTGGATAGATAGATAGATAGATGGAAAGATAGATACAGATACGCACATATTACACAACTGACTTGTAATTCACGTGAACCGAGGAAAAGTCCAAATTTTGCTGATACGATAATATAGTTTTGAGTATATCTGAGGTTAACAAAAACAAAAAGAAAACGAACAGAACAAGAAAGAAGACAGAAGGTACGCCTAATGTATCTTGCTGTAAATTTTGTTTCATTAAGGCTTCTTGAAGATACAACTTTCTTTAAAACTTAGGTGATTCCAGGAGTCTAAAATAAATATCTGCACTCGTGTAAAAACGAAATATTTTTCTCGGTGAAAGTGTTCAATAAAAGGAAAAGAATAATTGGAGCATTGACTTTCCTTCAAGGATCAAAGGAAATTGAATGGAATAGAAGAATCTTGCATATATCATAAAAAGTGTGTGAATGTTAGTATGAATATATATATATATATATATATATATAATATATATATATATATATATATATATATATATATATATAATATATATATATATATATATATAAATATATATATATACATATATATATATATATTATATATATATATATATAAATATATATATATACATATATATATACATATAATATATACATATATATATACATATATATATATACATATATATATATACATATATATATACATATATATATACATATATATATATATACATATGTATATACATATATATATATATACATATATATATACATATATATATACATACATATATACATATATATACACATATATATATAAATATATATAAATATATACACACACACACACACACATACATATATATATATAGAGAGAGAGAGAGCCATCCAATAAATAATGCGATTTTTTCAATTGCATGAACTAAAAGTCGGAGGATAAACAACCAGCATCAACTTGCCCTAATTGCAGGTGTTAATTTTACCTACGTTTTAGTCTTAGTGCAAGTTTACCTTTGGATTGGTTTATTTCAAACGTGAGTATTACATTATTAGATAGTTATTGTTGGAACTCTTCTGTGTTTTTTTTTTGTTGTTACCATATTTGTTTACGTTCTGGAGTTGCAGACTTTTTGGGAACATTTTTTACCCGCATTCGAAGGGGGAAATTGTTAATTTTTGCCATGTATCGTGCCATTTGTGGGAATTTTAATTCCCAAGCCATGAGTTGCTCCTCTGTTAAGGAAAAAACCAAAAATATAAAAAGAACAATGGATAAAATGCTTAACATGCCGTTAGGCAAGGATTTCCTAGAAGGTCGCCAACAAGAACAGCTGAACAAAACATTTCGCCGCTGCAGCAGGTATATCGAAAAAAGAATAAAAAGATTAATGTGGAACCAGAAGCATTAAACAAGCACAAAGAGATGTTTCAGAGGGAGAGGCACGGATTGAAAGCCACCCTCTCCAGTGAATTAATAGAAAGCACTACAAAGAAAATAACTGTGTTCAAAAGTTTCTTAGTGAAGGAGAAAAAACTAGAAATAGCAACGAAAGAAGACGTGGAGAAATATCTACAACCTATTTGGTCTGACATTACTTTTGTAACAAGAGGAAAGAGATTTGCAACAAATATTGTGCATTTCAAAAGTGGGGAAAAAGCCAGGCAACACACCATTAAACCTTTGAAAACAGCCGAGGTAGTGCTGCTACCAACCTACCTAAGAAGGTGCACTTCCAAAATAACGGTGGGAGAAATTCCTCCCGAGATAGACGTCACCTGGCTTTGTGCAGTATTTATCATGGGCTTAGAAGACAAAATATCGATTCTCGAAGCCACTAAAATCGAGCAGCAGAACTTGAAAGACCAGGGGTTCGAATTAGTTATCTAAGCAGCCCCTACCCACCTCGAAGAAATAGCAGAGACTATCCAGATTGGAGAGGAGACCAAGTTACGTGTAACAGTCGAGGGGAGGTGGCCTCGCTGCTTTAAATGTGACGAGAAAGACCACGTAAGAGCCGAGTTCCCCTCTCCTCCCCCACACAACCCTCAGAGCCAACAACCACAGCTGATGTAAAGGATCTACCTATACAGGAGAATACAAATCCAACAACAGAAAAAGAGGAAGCTAAAACAAGATTGGGCTACTATAACCCACAAAAAGAAACTACAAAAAAGAAGAAACAGCCATCACGCCCCCTCTAGCCCCAGCTCCAACAAGAGAAAATCTCCCCTTGCAGACACTCACGATTTCCAAATAGTATCGTCCCCCACCAACCCTAACACTAACAAAAAATAGCCAAATCAACCTCTCTCAGTCTCGAAAATGAGCTTCCCCTCCCTCTCTTTCCAACAGCAACCGAGTTCAATTTCATGGCAATAGATACAGAGAATGATTTCTTAGCAGATGAACGGCATGACATACCAACTACAGAACCTTACAAACATTTCACCCTCCTACCAGAGGGAATCCTAATTTATTCTATAAATAAGATAAGTTATAATATACTATACTCCCGATTCCCCCACGACATAGGCACTCTCAGAAAGGACTTCTGTGCGTCTATGTACGAAGGCCTAACCCAAGAATCCTCGCAAGACACGGAAGAGACTGAGAAGGGATTATAATCCCTTCGCTACCACAGGTAAGACTTTTTTATGGATACACTGACTGTAGGATATTTAAATGTACGTGGCCTGGGGTCAGACTGGAAGCAAAGTCGCTTCCTTAATGACCTCAGGTCACACAGATTGGATGAGATAGTGCCCACGGAAATCAGACTGAGTGGGATGCAGGTCTTCCCCACCTCCTGAACGGCTACGAGAAATTTATTTCTCCATGCCAACCAGGGTGAGGGAGTGGTGTCGCGATTCTACTTAGGAAAAATCTAGCTTTCGAGACTAGAACACACTTTATTGACCCGGAAGGCAGGCTGGTTGTCCTTGATGTGATGCTCTGCGGTGGTAAGACTTTCAAGCTGGTAGGTGTCTAGTCAGACTATTTTAGAAGCCTAGAAAATTTCCTAAGCACGTCTCATACTCTAGTATTTTTATGTGAATTTAACACAATCTGTGATGCACGCGTAGATTGTGTTGGCTCCAATCCAAATAGAAGGAGTAACCAACGTTTCACCGATCTGCTCAATCGCTTTCAGCAGGCAGATCGGTATAGACTAGAATTTCCAGACGCTCCAGTGTGGACATGGACGAACAGTGACGGATCTTCTAGATTTTATCTTGATAGGATTATAGTTAGACGATAAGATAAGAATATAGCTGTTTGTCCACAATTCCACTATGTCATCTACAGTGATCACAAACTTGTGCCCTGTATGCCTGTCATAAATAGGATATGTAGACAAGGAACCAGCTACTGGAAACTCGACAGGTCTCTTTTGACCTGTGAGGAGTACTGACAGGCGCCATTATTAACAACAAATGGTGGTCTGCCCTCAAAAGAGCCATCAAGTTTGAGTCAATTAGATTTAGTAGTAAAGAATTAGTAACTAAGAAGAATAGTGTAAAAAGGGTCTTAGTTAAGGCCCTCGAAGTGGCATTGAGGACTGGCAGTGCATCTCAAGTGTTGGCCGCGAGATTGGCGCTCAGCCAACACCCCAAGGCTAGAAATAGGGGGTGTATTGTCAGAGCCAAGCTTCGTGTAATGGGGCAAGAGGGGATCAACGCTGCAAGATGGGTCCGTGTGGTAGAGGTCCAACACGGCAACAACGTCACAGTAAGGTCTATGACAAACCAATACGGGCAACTGGTAAACGAACCCGAGATGTGCAAGGCTTTTTACGACCATTTCGGCCAGCTTTTCGGGAGGAGCAGTGAGCCGGAGTGCAGTATAGGCCCTACGGACTTCCTCGCCTGTTTGCCGCGTCTATCGGGGCGGGAAGCGGAATGCTTTGAAAAGCCGATCACAGCTGCGGAAGTAGAGGATGCTTCCTCGGACTGTCGTGGGGACAGGACTGCCTAAGAATTATATTATAGCATGCCAAGATTGTTTGGGCATTTACTGGCTTGCGTCTTCAACAACTGGCAGCAGAACGAGTTCATACCCAAATCTGTGAGCCAGGGAGTGGTGATGCTGCTAAGAAAGGACCCAGACAAAAGGGATCTTGTAAATAACTTTCGGTCCATCACTCTGCTTAACGAAGAGTTGAAGATTTTGGCGAACTTAGTTGCAAAATTATTGTTATTATTTGAGTAAGGTTTCTAAGGCGTCGAACTGGCAGAAACGTTAGCATGCCGGGTGAAATGCTTGGCGGTATTTCGTCTGCCGTTACGCTCTGAGTTCAAATTCTGCCTAGGTCGACTTTGCCTTTCATCCTTTCGGGGTCGATTAAATAAGTACCAGTTACTGGGGTCGATATAATCGATTTAATCCGTTTGTCTGTCCTTGTTTGCCCTCTCTGTGTTTAGCCCCTTGTAGGTAGTAAAGAAATAGGTATTTCGTCTGCCGCTACGTTCTGAGTTCAAATTCCGCCTAGATCGACTTTGCCCTTCATCCTTTCGGAGTCGATTAAATAAGTATCAGTTACGCACTGCGGTCGATATAATCGACTTAATCCTTTTGTCTGTCCTTGTTTTCCTCTCTGTGTTTAGCCCCTTGTGGGTAGTAAAGAAATAGGTATTTCGCCCGTCGTTACGTTCGGGTCGATAAATTAAGTACCAGTGAAAAACTGGGGTCGATATAATCGTCTAGTCCTCTCCTCCAAATTTCAGGCCTTGTGCCTTTAGTAAAAAGGGTTATTTGAGTAAGATTTTCTGGTCGATGCAACTACATCTGTTACATTTATGTAACATGCAAAATGATTTATGAGACAAAAATGTGATTCAAATTATGCAACAGAAGCAGCTCTAGATTAAGATCTTTATTTATATCACATACTTAAGTAGGTCCAGTGTTCGTCCCATCTTTTTTCCAGACGAACACTGCAGTCCTGGCTTTTTTACGATGTGCACAAGTGAAGTATGGCATATTTATAAAATTGGTGATCATCAGCTCCATGATAGGTAAACTTTCAAATAATTATTTCAAACTGTCACTGATTCATTATCACATATCAATTTGTTTATACAAGTCATTATCAGATACCATTTTCTTCAGATAAGTCATTATCAGATATCATCTTCTTTATATTTGGAAAATACACAGGAGACTTCCTATTCAGCTGAAAGAAAAAAATTTCACAAATCTAGTTTTGCTTTCAATTATTTTGTGAAGCACGTCATTAAAGCTTCATACTTATTCTTCCCCAGAGCTCCAAATTGAATTCCTTCAATTTGTGATGTGTGTAAGAAAGTGATGTGTGTAAGAAAGCTCAAATCCAACAAAAGCTACATGGTTGATCAATAGTTGTGATTTTGGATTTTATAAGAATTTTACCTTTACTGGGCCATTGCATTTCTATATGTACTGAGATCTGGTTATTTTTCTTTAGTATCTTCTAGTCAGGG
Source organism: Octopus sinensis (assembly GCF_006345805.1). Taxonomy (NCBI): domain Eukaryota; kingdom Metazoa; phylum Mollusca; class Cephalopoda; order Octopoda; family Octopodidae; genus Octopus; species Octopus sinensis. Next base: position 138,643,545 of record NC_042997.1, on the reverse strand, counting down.
CTTGAAAAGCTGATGTTGCAAAGATGATTATTTTTATAACAATGTTCAGACAAAAATATGAACGAATTCATCGTTTTCTCAAAAAGCAGTACATTTTTTATACTACCTGCCATTGCTGGTGGCCCATCAATTGTGCGTGATCCGATATAGCTTGTGTAGAATCTTATCTATCGATGTTGCATGTAGTGTGACTATTATAAATGTCTTCACCTGATTTTTACTCTTCCATAAATAATATCTTCAGTGACTCTTTTGTAGTGAAGGCACTAACTACCATTCTTACCATAACTATTATCGATGTCTGATAGATCTGTTGACTCGTCAAACAAGTGAGAATCAGTCACATATCACCAAATCATTTTGTTTTTGTTTTTGTTTTAGCTGAATTTGCATATCAGCTGAAATTGCATATATTCTTGCAATAGTCAGATAACTGTAAGTCGTGTAATACTGACATAATCTTGTGAGTTAGAAAATCCGTTAAATAAGCTGTCATTACTGCACAGAAATGCTTCTTCTAACAACTCACCATCGTGGAATTTTTCTTTTCTTTTATTTTTTTGTGAGTGAGTAAGAAATTTCGAAAAACAGCAATGGTTGCATTTTTAGGCTTAACCACGTTTCTAGTAAAAACCAACTGCAGGATACATAGACTTCATTTACGTTGATTTATTTTCGAACATTTTATTTCTGATTTAAGTGGGTGGCCATTGGTAAAAGATGTGTGTGATTAGACGGGAAATTACGTTCGACGTGGCTTTCCATTTTTTCTCTCTTTCTTGTTTTTCTTTTTCTGTTTTCTTTGATGGGGCTATACTGCAACAATAATTCTTCCACAACAGACAAACATTTATCTTTAAAATTGACAAAACAAACAGATTTCTTCTCACTCTAATATTGCCGCACGTTTTTTTTTTTTTCACTTGGGCTCCTCAGTTTGGAATTAAAAGTAAAAATATAACCCAAAATTCCAAATCACAAGAAACTAGAAATAGGTATACATTAAGTATTGTAGTCTCACAAAAATGAGTGTTTTTTGGCAACGAAAAATGTAAGTTTATGTGAATGGAATTGAAAGATTTTATGCTATTGTTAGACTACCCGTGACCCGTTGGGTCACTGACGGTTCAAGCTATAAAACATTGACGCTGATTTCAACATTGCATTGAAATGAAAGTTAATTTTAGGATTCAGTTAACTATTTCAATTCGTTCGTGTCATCATAGGTCTGGATTACAAGTCATCATAGATCTGGTTTACAAGCTGATGTTTAAGGTTTAATTGATTATTTACAGCATCTAAAAGAAATAGAACTTCCAGGATAAACTTGAACTCCAGTAACAGCATTTATTTATGATATATGTGCACACTTCTACAAAAATGCAAAAGAATTTGTTATATAACGTAAGCATAAAATTAATGGAAACAAGTCTCCCATTTCAGGGCTATGTTACTTTCGGAGTTGTTTCCCCATTATGCACGGTTTTGGCTATTTATGAAGGTGCCCAAAAAAACCGCACGTCTCGGGAATCCGTGGTCCGATTTACGCGAAACTTGTTTTAATCCCTTTGTATTCACATTTCAGGGATACCTTACTTTCAAAGTATTTTCCCATTATGTTTCTGCATAAGTACTGATGTGTACCCCACCACCGACTTTGTTGCCTCATAACTTCCAGAAAAATGGATACTTTTTAACGAAACATTCAACAAATACTGCTCAGATACTGTGGATTCATAGTATATATGGATTTATGGGAAATAATTTTTTCGCTGGGGTAGAGAGAGAAATTTCGGAAAATTAACATAATCTGACTTCTTACCCTCTTAACTTTCAGGAAAAGAGATTTCTTTTAGTAAAATGTTATACAAATACCTTTCAAACGGCATAGATTACGATTATAAAGAAATTTATGGGGAAAATTTTTTTTAAGGATGTGGGGAGAGGAGTTTCGAAAAACGGAGTTTCGAATCAGAAAGACCAAATAAGTTGGAACTACTCCGTTTTGACAGGGTTTTCCACCGTTTTTTTTTCTTTTAGACCATAGCCTTCGAAATGAACATCATTTTATGAAAAAAAAATTTTTTTAATTTTTTGTATACCTCCACCCCTCCATCATCCCACTCCGCACTGATTTTGACCAATATTTTTTGCACTTCATAATCATGGAAGAAGCCTTTTCGGTAAAAAGAAATATTTAAAAATTGTTAATATTTTCAGAGGATAAAGTGAATGATTTAAGGGAGATTTGGCAGTTGTTTCTAGCACATTCCAAGAAACCTTCCTCGTTTCTTTCTCACTCATAAATGTATTGATGTTTTTTCTATATTTTTCTCCCCATAAATACATTTATATGCTATAAAAAAATAAAAGTTTCAAAAATTATGACTTTTTTGCAACTCCACTTCCTGCCCCGAGTGTTTCTGTTTATAAATTAAAATATTGGAGAGCCTGAGAAGGTCATTGTTGGCATTTATCCACAGTGGTAATGTTTTTTTCTTACACACACACACGGATTTGCTTGATTGAGGTGGGGGTAAAAATTTTAATTACATTTTCTTTAATAGTCCACCAACGGACCACGTTTGTGTTACTTCGGCATCATCATTCCATAAATGTGTTTAATGGGAGAAGCATATTGAGAAAACATCAATACGAGTGAGAGTGAAAACGGAGGGTGGTTTTGGATGTGCTAGAAACAATAGCCAAATCTCCCTTCTTTAAAAAAAATTCATCTTTTGTTGTGATAAACGGTCGGAATGTTTCCATTACCTCTTCTCTATTTCAGAAGGTTTTATTGCGTATGAAAAGCTCAAAATGTTTAAATAAGTGCTAATCAGTAGGAGAAATATCAGAGGAACAGGGAAGATGTTGCAAAATCTCATAATTCAGGCTTTGCAACTTTTGGACCGTAGCTTGTGAAGTGTGAGGACGTGAATTGTCGAGGAGCAAAATTGGGCCATCTCTATTCACTAGTCTGGGCTGCTTCTTTTGCAAATTCTCATGCATACAATCAACTAACTGGCAACTGCCTGTTCTTTTGAATCTCGTTCAGTTGATGGGAACAACCTATCCATTTTCATGACTTCCGTAATTTTTCTGAGGTATCGAGAAAGAGTTGTGCAAGATGCTTGGAATTCTAATGAAAGTTTTCGGACCGTTGTTCTCGGATTTTGTTCAACCAAAGCATTTAATCCATCATGCCGAATAACTGATTTTGGCCTCCCCTTTGGTTCATTTTCAAAGCTATCATCTCCTGAACGAGATCTGTGGAACCATCTCTGAACAGTTCTGATGTCACCAAATCCATTACCAAAGGTCTGCTTGATATTCCGTAGAGCTTCTGCAGTAGAGTGACCCAGTTTGTACTCACACAAGAAAATCATTCAACATAGTTTGGTTGTCATCATTTTCATAAGGTCTGTGGGTACGAATTTTGCATATCAATATTGTTAGGAAGAAAAAGAGTCAAGATTAAATGCAAGGTTATACATAATTGAGTTTTTAAATGACGGAAATAACAAGTAATTAAAAATGCGACATTTCATGTATGACAGCCTAATATATATATATCTCTGTGTGTGTGTGTGTGTATGTATGTATGTATGTATGTATGTATGTATGTATGTATGTATGTATGTATGTATGTTCTGGTTTTATTTTTCAGATTTCTCACCAACAGAGAAAAGAAGTTTCTAACTCAGAAATAAAGATACTTCATTGGAATTTAGATAACATCTTGTAAGTTATTGGTGCGTTAATGGTGTTTTGTTTCACAGAATATTTATTCATTTTAACGAACGTTATGTTACAGACAAACGAAAACACCTTGTCTTCAAGCATAACGTTTTTGTTTTTCTTGTTGTTGTTGTTGTTGTTTGTGTGTCTGACGACAAGCTGTTTATATCACAACATTAACAAACTATGACAACATTAACAAGCTATGAGTCTATGTTTTCTATGGGATGCACTTTAACTGCTTTTTCTTTGCAGAATTCAAGTCGGTCACTAACAAAGTGGCAAGGTTCTTTTGATTAAGTCAAGACTTGATTTCAGTCTTGACGTTTCGGATTACCTAAATTGGTTGATGTATGCATGTTGTGTGCATGTGTGTGCGCGTTGATAAACTTGCACTTTTGGAAGGGCGTATCACGACAGAACATGCGTGTGTATATTTCATTACTGTTTTTTTAAGTGTGTGCGTATTGTATATATATTTCCTAAGTATATGTGGTTGTATGCATATGTTCACTCAGAAAACCTCAAATAGAGAATCCCTGAAATAACTATGGGATATGGTCTTCTTGAATACGAACAGCTCTACTCATAACTTCCAAAGCCTGCTGAAATATTCCTTTATCCATCAATCATTATTCACAGCAGCAACATATGCAATATGTTCGTCCATTCCGAGACATTCATCACTGGAAACCGTATATAGACAGGCCGACAATGTTCCCCTTATTGACTACAAAATATGAACCCTCTACTGATATATCCCCAAGGAAATTGTGATAAGCTCTAATTCCTTCTTGGTGACGTCAGTATTGCCTTAAGGCAGTGGCTCTCAACTGGGGATCAATATGGCCTTTGGAGGTCCATATAAGATTTTGCAGTCAAAGTTTATCAGAAATAAGTTGGTTATACTTCTACGATACACAAAATGTTTTAACTATTTATACAATACCCAATAATATTTAATTATAAACACCAAATGTCTATGAGGGTCCATTTGAGTAAAATGGGAATGAAAGGGGTCCACAAGTTTAAAATGGTTGAGAAGCATTGGTTTAATGTCATCGACAAGGTGTTGGTGACATTAATTCTTCTCTCTTTTGCAAACCTTAACATGCAGCCTTTGCATTTTCTCAGCAAGATTAACAAGGAGTTCACTGGTAAGAGAAACAACATTGCTAACAAATTGTGACTCTGGATATTCCTGTCGATAAATTAATTCTGTTCGTGACTATGGTAATAGCTTCAAATTTCATTGATGTGTGTACCATGTTTGTTGTTAGGATTTTAATGGCCTTGACTGTAGCAAATAGAGCCTCAGCAAAGTGTTGTGGGTCTAGAATTCATGAGCGAGGGACAGTGTGGAAAACCTTATGGTGGAGTCATATAGTTAGAATACTTCGAGAAGCTGTTTCGTTCCCATAAGGAAGCTCTTTTGTTTTGATGGGGAGCTATTCAGCATTACATCAGACAACAGTTTTTCTTCCTACTTATTCATCAGTCATCATGTTGTTTATTCTGCATTGATCTTGAAGAAACCCACTCGAGCAAACTGTGTCGAGTTTATATACAACATATAAGCATGCTGTGGGCCTTTATTTTTATCCAAGTATGACTCCTGACTCTTAGGTAGGAATGTTGTCTGTGCAACTCTCAACCAGTTTGGCATATCGAGTTCTGAAACCATTTGAGTGTTTTTTTTTTTATCTTTCTGTGGCATATTAACGACAGCTTCCCTGTAGAATGTGATCTTACGCCAATAAACCAACTACCAGATCTCTTTCAGGTAATTTTAATTTTCCATTGATATTTCGAAACAACTGTAAGGAGAGTTTCACTGGTCATGGCATAGGTTTTAGGGAAGATATTTACATAACGCTCACTCATTAGCCAAGTTAACCTTATAACATCTCGGTTGTACAATTTATTTACATTCCAGATTCCCTCTGCAAGAATAATTCAACATCGTTCTGAGGAGGGTTATTTATAATCTTGATAGTATGACTTTTGATATTTCGACGTACTCTTTGTAGGTTTTATGCAAACTTGCGATTGACAGTCCTGAGATCTTGCAATTTCTAACGATGACAAAGCTTTCGACATACAACACATACTTCGTCTTAAGGGCATTTAGTTAGCTTCCGTTACTTCCCTTTGTCGGCATTTCTCGTGGATTTTAGAAAGCAAATCAAAACGTCGCAGCAGCTTGTGGTTCGTGAATTCATTATTCATTTTACATCTGATGATAGTATTCAATTGGCCGATATTCTTTTCTGTGTCTATCGATGATTTTTAGAGAAGAAACAGTATATATTTTCGTTGCGTGTTCTTATTTCGATCGATCCCTGTGACTCCTATTTGTTAGTGGATGGTAACTACAACATATAACAATACGATATTCAATGTCCAAAAAAAAAAAAAAGACTCTAGGAGCTGCAGTTTATGCAAGGTGTTCGTTCTTTAGCAACTTGATCGATCACGGTTAACATTAAGTGAATATGTTTTCTATCGATTACTGCCATAATCATTCTTTCATGTTGTAATTTGTCGATGTAAGAGTTCTTCTTAAATCTTGCTGTGAGTTGTGCCTTTGGGTTGTTTGTATTGTTCATTCATTTTTATTTCTTTATAAACATGCTTCCGCGTTTCTGTGTAGTAGCTATAGTTTCATTTCAGTCTTGTTAAGGTTTTTGTTAGGTCGAGGTACGTACGTATGTATGTATGTATGTATGTATGTATGTATGTATGTATGTATGTATGTATTGATTGATTGATGGATGGAGTGATAGGTCGATGGATGGATATTTGTATGTAAAATGAATGTATTATGTATGTATGTATGTGTATGTGTATGTATGTATGTATGTATGTATGTATGTATGTATGTATGTATGTATATGTGTGTGTATGTATACACCCATGTATATATTATGGTTTTATGCATGGTATGTATGTGTATATGTATATATGGGAGTATGCATGGATAAATGAATGCATGAATATATGCATGTACGTATGTTTGAATGTATGCGTACATATATATATGTAAGTATGCATGAATGAATATATGCATGCATGTATGTGTGTATTTGTGTTATGTATGTATGTATGCATGTATGTATGTATGTATGTATGTATGTATGTATGTATGCATGCATATAGGTATGCTTGCACGCAAGCGTGTTCTTGCTGTGAGTTGTACTTGCATGCAAGCGCGTTCTTCTGGTTTTATTTTTACAATTTCCTACCAATAGACGAAGAGCAGATTGCTAGTTCTTTCGTTATAATTTATGTATTGACTATTTAAATTATTAGTACATCAACAATGCTTTATTTCATACATTGCATATTTATGGATTTTTGTCAACACTGCACTAATATAACGGACAAGTCCTGGGTATGACTTTAGACTGCATCTGGTAGTGAGGCCCTTGTTCAGGAGTTTCAAGGCTTTGAGAAAAGTAGAACCACCTCTTAGCCTCTATCGTTCCCAGGTCTTCTCTGACCCAGAGTAGTAGCACTTCGGCGGCAAATCCAAGGCTGGTGAACCTCTTCAATTCTACAAGGCAATTCATCTAGGAAAAGACCACTCCGATGTAAAACCTACAGCTTGCTGCTTACCGCAGCCAACTTAGCTCGCTGAGCCACTATAGTCAGAGCTCCAAGTCTAAAGAGTGGCATCGGATTGTGCGGACTGACCTTCACTTTAAAACTACTCTAGTCCAAGTAGGAAGACCACCAGAACTTGTTGAAGGATCGGTTTATACGGATTCTTTAGGACATGCCGCTATTCTTCGTGAACTTCAAACACGAAAAAATTGCTAGCATCTCACAGACAGACGCAAAAACCTCTTCATATATTTCTCTTTTCCTGTACATGAATATATAGGTGTAGCTGGGTGGTAAGAAGCTTACTTCTCAACCACATGGTTCCCGGTTCAGTCTCACTGCATGGCACTTTGAGCTAGTGTCTTCTACTATAGGCTCGGTCCGACTAAAGCCTTGTGATTGGATTTGGTAGACGGAAATTGAAAGACGCTCATCCTGTATATGTATGTGTGTGTGTGTGTTTGTGTCTATGTTTCTCCCCAACTGCTTGACAACTACTGTTGATGTGTTTACGTTTCCATAACTTAAATGTTCAGCAAAGAGACCGATAGAATAAGTACCACGTTTAACAAAAAAAGTACTGAGGTCGATTCATTCGACTAAAAACAAATTCTTCGATGCGGTACCTCAGCATAGACATAGTCTAATGATTGAAGCAAATAAAACATAAAAGATACTTTATATATAAAAAAAAATACATATGTTTATTACTTATAGCTTTGACTAATATCTGTAGATATTGACCATGGTAGAAGATTTTAACATCCATGTATGTATATCATTATTCAGTTTTATTTCAAGATTTCAAGACAAAAGAGAAAGAGCCGGTTTCTAACCTACATCCAAAGTTCCTTCATTGGAATTTCAACAGCATCAACAGGGTATTTTTGTATGTATGTATGTATGTCTCTTCTATTTTCAATTATTATAAATCTTCCACCGAGGAAGGAGCCGGTTTCCAACAAAGATACAAGGCTCCATCTTTGAGATGTAGCTAACACAGACAAATTCACATTTGGAACTTGAGAAAAGTCTTGCATATTTTTACTATTTCGCTCACAGATTGCACTTCTAATGCACCTACTGGCCGATCGATTTCTCTTTCTGAAAATCCCAGTTCATCCAGATTCTCCTTTAAGCATTTACTAACAAAACCTAGTGCTCCAATTATTATTGGTATAAATATGAATTCATAGTCTGGATATTAAAGCTGGAGGTTTCGAAGTAGTTGTCTAAAGATATTCTATTTTTCTTTGATTTTCAAAGAGATATTTATATCTGCGGGGCAGCTGACCTCTATGATGGTACATACCTTTGCCCCTCTGTACCAAACAACAATATCCGGCTTGCTATGTTTACATTTGACAGAAGTTTTGATGGAAATATTCCACCAGTATTCTTTGAGTTGGAGTTTATGAATGTATTCCCTAACAGAAGGATTTTCTAAGTTTATTTCAGGACAGTCTTTTTGCGGATGACATTGTAAATTATTTTAGCAACAACACCGTGTCGCATAGGGAGGTAGTACCGTGACGACATTTTAAGATAGCTGTTAATCACATGCGTGATGTCTCCCACGGAAACATGACAAAGCCTACACATGCGATTGCACCTTGGGATTACAAAAGCGTCACTGTCTCTCTGGTTCACCAGGTACTTTGTGGCAATTTCCTATTCCGGGATTGCAAACGCATAGCCTTCAAATGTGATGTGATGTAGTGGTCTTGAGTCCAAGTGAGGCTGCGTTTCGTGTCAATTCTACTGTCTTCTTCGAGTTTCCGGGCAACATACCTATGTATAGTCTTTTTCTTTTGTATGCTGAGTTCTTTCCATCCAGGTCTTCTCTGAGGTAAGATAGCCCACCTGTTTTGGAGCTGTATAGATCATCAAGAAGAGAGTGCTTTTTGAGGAGCTCACTACCAACTCATACAATGTTGCTCA
>NC_042997.1:138626760-138629260 GCF_006345805.1 Octopus sinensis | reverse complement strand
CGACCGATGAAATAAGTGCCAGACTTAGAAAATAAGTACTAGGGTTGATTTGTTCGGCTGAACCCGTCAAAGCGGCGTCCCAGCTTTGACGGGTCCTTACTACTATTTATCCCAATCACTCCAGAGTGGACATGAGTGTGAATGAATTTTTTCCAGAATCGAAAAAGTCTATATATTTATTATTCAGTTAGCCTGTACTCTTCCTTCTCTTCGCTTTGACTAACTGACGCACATGTCGAACCATATTTACACCAACGACTTCAAGAACTCTCGCCAGTCGTACACATCTTTCAAGAACCCAAGATCGTAATAACGTACTGCAATACTCAAAACTCATTGGCTGTGAATGTAGCAGATTATGTACATCTCATTGATTCAAGGAAACAAAGCTACCTCTTTGCGAGCTCTCTTCAAATTAAAGAGTATTAACGATCACTGAGTTGCAGGGTGTTTCAACATGCCCCTTGGCTAAAACAAATTAAAGACCTATAGATGTGTTTCTTTATTAGCCACAGAACTGAACATAGAGGGAACAAATTACAAAGTAGAGCTTTTCTTTTGGGGGAGAAAAAAAAGAAAAGAAAAAGAAAAAATTAAAAGGGGAGTAGGTTTTCGATCAAAAGGGATCGTAAAAAGAGAGAGAAAAAAGATCAATAGGGATCAAGACCTATAGATAGATAGATAGATAGATAGATAGATAGATAGATAGATAGATAGATAGATAGATAGATAGATAGATAGATAGATAGATAGATAGATAGATAGATCTAAAGCATTATTAAGTATGGTGCTTTTGTGGAGATGTGGTGTGTGACATGTGTAGTGCTTGTAGTTAGGGTTTGAGGCGAAGTTAGGTTTATGATCCTCGATTGTTATGAAGGCCTCCTTTTTCGCCAGGGTCTATATTTTATCTCCTATGCCTATTTTAAAAGCTATATCTCTGGCCTTTTGGTCAATACTATCGTATGCCTGGGGGTAGCCCTCCTGTACGGCTGTGTAATGTTGTTAAGAAGCTGTGCGTATGTGTTACTACTTACTCTATATCATTTTTTTTTTTTTTGTTTTATCAGAGAAGGGAATGGTCCTATCAGAAGATTTAAGCTGCGGGTGTCTTTTCTAAGTTTACGTTGGAAAGGGTTTGCGGACATATAGAATTTCAGGCGGTGTAATATGTTCAACAGATCAACTTCGAAGGCCTCCATTTCCTTGATCTTAGGTGGAAACTTCCTGGATTTAAGCTCAAAATGTTCGGTTTCCGCAGGTAATTTGGATTGATTAAAGGAAGAAGCCTTCCATCTCAGGCGCCTGATCAATTCAATTATTTTCTCCAGCAGCAGCAGCCTTGTATAGAGTTCGGGGGTGTTGGGATATTCTTTGTTGAATATCCCAAGTCGTAATATTTCAAATCCATTTGTAAAGGGTGTATAATATAATATTTGATGACTATGTAGAGCGCAACGCTGGTGAGCGTAGCTATATGGCACGTGCCGCAGAGGCACAATATACTCTACGTCTAGTGGCAGCGTGTGCGTGTGTGAGTCGTCTAGGAGATTTGTGAGTCATCTAAGAGATCTCTTAGACGACTCGCGGATAAGGTAAGGTCATGAATGACCATGAGATTGCACCTAGAAAGTTTCCCTCCGAGGCACAAGTCCGGGCAAGGTTGTTTATGGAAGACCAGTAGTTGGGCATGCATACCAGCCGCCGCTCTCCACATCACTAATGTTATTCAAGGGAAAGGCAAAGGCTGATACAGCTTGGCACCAGTGACATTATAACTCATTTATATAGCAGAGTGAACTGGAGTCACGTGAAATAAAGTATCCGGCTCAAGAACACAACACAGAGCCTGTTAATCGAACTTACAGCCTCATGATTGTGAGCCTGACGTTCTAACCACTGAGCCATGCGCCTTCACAAACACACACACACACACACACACACACACACACACACACACACACACACATGACTTTATAACTTTCTTCGAGTATATTCATTGTGAACGTACGTTTTTTTTTTCTTTTTCTTTTTTTCTGTTTTCGTGTTTGAATTCGTCGTTCGCCATTGACTTGCCTTTATATATTTAACTAATGTACATGCGGCTAAAAGACTACCCGCAGAGCGAAATGATTTTCCCTTCCGTTTTCTATCACAATTTACTTTAATTTTTTTTCAGGCAAAAGTTTCACTTAGGAAATACTATTTATTTATTCCCAAAGGAAATTTGTCTACTGACGACCCGATGATAAAAACAATGTACATTAAGCAAGGTATATAAACATCCAGTCATAAAATGACACCTACTAATCTAGCTAAATACATTGAGAAAATTACTACTATACAGCCCAAATAGCATTCAGTTATTTCACAACGAAAGTCGTAAATCCAGAGTTATATATTGGTTTCAAATTTAGGCACAAGAACAACAAGTTCGGGGAAGAGGTTAAGTTGATTATATCGACCCCAATGCTCAATTGGTACTTCTTTTATTGATCCC
>NC_042997.1:138616760-138624260 GCF_006345805.1 Octopus sinensis | reverse complement strand
CTCTTCTACAGAAAGGGACACAGAAAAAAAACAAGGAGAGAAAAAGATGCGTGTAGTGGCTATCGATCTATCATGGCGAATGCATGCATATATACGTGCGTGAGTAGTCTAAGACAGTGCTACTCAAAGTGGTGGTCCGCGAACCATCAGCTGCCGGTACGCGGCGAATTTCCAGAAAAGAAAGATACATTATAACATGCTTATAAAATGCTTATAAAACGCTTATGTAATATTGTACTATTTGTTTACAAAATACACATATGATAAAAAAAAATTGTCAACAGCGGTGGTGCCCCAGCATGGCCGCGGCCTTCGGGCTAAAACATTTTTAAGGATTTAAGGATTTTATTACATCCATTATATTGTTTCCGGTATAAATTAATATTACTAAGAAATATTACCGGTCCTTGGAACATTGGAGAAAAAACTGACGGTACGCCACATCAGATAGTTTGAGAACCACTGCTCTAAGAGACCATAAGTCAAGGAGACGATGCACTCGTATAACCGCCAGTAGAGTGGATATATTATCCGAATTTTATAAAACTATAAAATTCGGATAACACATGCATATATATGTATGTATGTATGTGTGTATGTATGTATGTATGTATGTATGTATGTATGCATGCATGCATGTATGTATATTTTATATTTCACGGATCTTATCTTCTCCATTCCGTAACTCTTGTATGTGTGTGTGTGTGTGTGTGTGTGTGTGGAAGGCTTCTGCACTGTTTCCGTCTAATTTTATTCACAAGGTATTGTTTAAGCTGAGGTCGCCGTGAAATACATTTGCTCAAGCTGCCGCGCAATAAGACTGAACCCCAATCTACGTGGGTTTGAAGCGAACTTCTTGCGCAAGTTAAGTCTATACTTTATAAAAAAGAAAGTCATAAAGTCATACAGAAAATGTATTGCACTCATTCATAATCTAACACTAAAAGTAAGAGCACAGAAATATTGAAAATATAAAAAAAAAAAAAAATCCCTGTCAATAAAGCCTGCAAGCCCACGAGCATGTTACTAATGACCAATATTATTTACAAGTTTGATTGGAAACAAAAAGGTTGTCAACTTCGAGACTCTGACAGTGATATTGGCTACACAAATATAACACTTTTCCGGCGACTGAAAATGCATCTACAACAACGAAGAAAACATTAGTAAATAACGCAAGCATCTTATTTAGATTTCCACCAAAGAGTTTTATTATGAAAGCGATGTTACACACACAATAACAATGCAGAATTCAACGCAGATTCACTTGTAACAAATAAAAACCCTTTCTCTTGCTGCTGGAAAAAAAAATGTAATTAACATAAATTCAAACCTGGCACCAATGTCACCAATAACAAATCACCTGCTGCGATTCCCTTGAATGACGGTAGTGAAGCACAGCAAGGTCAATGCTTCAGCCTGATAACCATGAAAGTTTAGAAATATTAATAGACTTAGGAACCATAGAGTTCGAAACAAAATGTAAAGAACTCATAAAGGAATTAAATAAATAAAAACTTGAAAGGACCAAGATAGAACATAGACGTCGCATGTGTGTATGAGGAGAGAATGAGTGAGAGAGCAAGAGAGACAGACCGACAGACAACACACAGAGAAACTATACAGAATTTGTTATGTCTATTATATTGCAGGTTTACTTTCAAACCTGCAAAATAAACAAGCATCGTAAATTCGGTATTGTTTCAATTTCTTTTTCTCTTAACTTGTTACTTTTCCTTCTCTTTGATAAAATGTTTAACCCGCAATATTAGATTTTCTGTTCCTTTCATTGGGCTTTATTCTTTGATTGTTGTTTCTTTGTTTCATTATTCCTAAGACGTTTATATATATATATATATATATATATATATATATTATATATATATATATATCAACAATTGAGGGTAAAATTAATTAATCAATCTCACCAAGTGTTCAGTATGTAAAAGGACCATTTAAGGCGAATTCAAAATATTACATTATATAATTAGGGCTTAGTAAAATAAAATAAATTACTTGCCACATACTGAACTTAGTAGAAATAGCAGCCAAAAAAAATTTTTTTAGCCGTTTCTACTTTTCTTTTTCTTTAAGTAGTAGAAACGGCTAAAAAAATTTTTTGGCTGCTATTTCTACTAGTTCAGTATGTGGCAAAGTAATTTATTTTATTTTACTAAGCCCTAATTATATAATATATATATATATATTATATATATATATACTACTAATATAGGATGAAGTTTTTTTTCTCTACAGAAAAAAATTCCATCAAGAAATGTGGCAGCATATTAAAATACCTTTACGGTTAAAATTATAAACAACTTATGTTTATAATTTTAACCGTAAATAAATATATATATATATATATATATATATATATAATATATATATATATAGATATATATATATATATATATATATATATATATGAATACAATGAGAGGCTTCCAAATAGGAAAGCGTTGTGCTAGAAAGAGCAGTAGAATTTCAAGACTCTCAAGACAGTAGAATCTCAAGAAATCTCAAGATTGAATAATATATAGTCTAATGACTAATTCGTTTTTTGTGCTAGGCCACTGGTAATAATAATTTATTACCCTATTTTATTATGTATATATATATATATATATATATATATTTAATAACAATATAATAAATAAATAAAACATATGCATATATACATACATCTATATGTATATATACATGCATATATATATATATATATATAATATATATATATATATATATGAGTACAGGACACCACAAATAAACGTAGAACACAACGAGAAACGAAAACATAAAATCAAACAAGGAAACGGGCTTTTTTTAACAACGAAAAAACAGAGTACAGGACAAACAATACAAGGAAAATTCCCCTTCATCAGCTGCCCCTGGTTCGACTCAATGCGTGTTTGGAAGGTAAGGGCAGAACACGGACAGTCCTTTCTGCAAAAGGAATTAAATAAAATGCTTTTGCAGAGGGGTAAAACAAGTGACAAGAACAGGACGTAAAAGCAATACAAATGAAGAAAAAACAGTAGAAAAAACAGTACAAATAAAGAATAACAGGACAAGGAACCAACAATAAGGGCTTTTTTAGGCCTAGACGGTGGAAAAATTAGTTAGAACGCATGAGAAAAATCGGCTTGCGAAAGACAGAGAAGTCGATGTATGCTTGTTGAAAGCACATACACCGTTTGTTTAACTTGTCCAAACTTCGTATATTGTTTGTCTCTTCTATTCCTTTTAATTTTCCTCGTTCTATTTATGTATTTTATTCACACACACATACATACATACATACATACATATAGATAGATTTACACAAACATACATATATAGATATATATTAGAAGTTGAAACTTCTGAATCGTAACACTGAGTTTAACTCTGCCAATTATTCAAACCATTGAAGTAAGGAAGCAGTATGGCAATATACAAGCAAAAATATTCATAAATACGTCAAAATGTAATCAGTTATCGAGGTTGTTTGGTTTTCAACAACAAAAAATCAAAAACGTTTGAAAACATTCAACTGTCCAGTCATACGAATGGTACGTTTATATTCAACCATTTACGTACAAAAACACGTGCTATTTTCCTCTCTAGATTATCATATGTGAGATGCACATGAAATCAAAGATGTTTATAAATAAAGTTGTATATACAGGGGTTGAACAAAATAATGGAAACACCTAGCATCATAGCATCATAATTTAGAAACATCTATAAAATCGTCAAAAGCTTGTTTATTTTTATGCTTTTTGATTTAATATTAGTGTTGCTTAATATGTTCTGCTAAAATCGCTGTTTCTTTTAAGATACCATCAGAAAAAGGTAATTAAAATTCATTAAAATGACAGATCTAGCTGACTTTCAAAAAGGTCAAATTGTTCGTGCTCGTATGACAGGCACTAGCGTATGAAAACAGCCGAAATATTTGGTGCATCAAGAAGTTCTGTCTCGAAAGTAATGACAGCCTTTGAGAAAGAAGGAAAAACCTCCTCGTCGAAACAAAACTTCGGAAGAAAACCAAAACTTTCAGATAGGGACCGTCGGTCTCCTACGCAAATTGTTAGAAAGGATCTCATAAGCACAGCTTCCAAAATTACTGCATAGCTTGATGACCACCTCGAGAACTCAGTTTCCACAAAAACTGTTCGCCGGGTGCTGCACAAAGCCGGATTTCATGGGAGGGCTGCAATCGGAAAACCACAACTTCCAAAAACAAACGTTGCAAAGCGTTTAGAGTGGAGTAAAAACCTACAGAATTGGTCCCTAGAGCAGTAGAAGAATGTTATTTTCTCGCATGAGTCATTCTTTACCTTATTTCCGAGTATACATGTGGAGACAGCCAAAAGAAGCATTTGACCCAGACTGCTTCCTCCCAACTGTTAAAAATGGAGGAGGATCTGTGATGATCTGGGGGTTTATATCTTGGAAATCGCCGGTCCAATGGTTTCCTTTCATGGAAGAATTAAATCAAGACTATTTAAGCATTTAATCTGATAAAATTCATCGCATGGTTGCGGAACTGTTTCTGGAGGGAAACGCAATCTTTCAGGATGATAATGCACCAATTTACACAGCTAAAGTTGTTACTGAATGGCACAAGGAACATTCTAGTGAAGTTGAGCATTTTATCTGGCCACCACAGTCTCTAGATCTCACTGTTATTGAACAT
The DNA here is from genome assembly GCF_006345805.1 of Octopus sinensis. Taxonomy (NCBI): domain Eukaryota; kingdom Metazoa; phylum Mollusca; class Cephalopoda; order Octopoda; family Octopodidae; genus Octopus; species Octopus sinensis. The sequence continues at coordinate 138,619,576 of NC_042997.1, read as the reverse complement.
TTATGGTGTATTTTAGAAAAGCAGGTAATGAGTCGATATCCTCCACCATCATCACTACAAGAACTGGAGACTGTTTTAGCTGAAGAATGGGCAAAAATTCATTTGGAAACAATTCAAACTTTGTATGAGTCCATACCTTGAAGAATTCAAGCTGTAATTACTGCCAAAGGCGGTCATACCCCATATTAGAATAAATTTGTGTGAAATTTTAAGGTGTTTCCATTATTTTGTCCAACCGCTGTAAATAACAACGTGTATTTTGTTTTTCATTGTATAACCGTCTTATAGGATAGGTGAAATATTTTTTGTGAAAAATAAGTTCATCAGTAGACAAAAATTCTTTAATAAATATTGATTTAAAGTGACTACAAGAATTCACCAATTCCAACCTCTTGTTGAAATTTCAAAAGCATGTTTTCCTACTCTGAAAGACATAGACCTGGACCCAATAATGTAGATTTGCACGTGTTATTAATATTATCCTCCTATGGTGACATGCTGTTCTGAATGCTTGAATTTCTGCAGGTGTCCGTATATTGCAAGAATCAGTTTAAAAGAATTTTCTTAAACATTTACTGGTCATTTTACGAAATATGAATGGTCACATAACAGATGCAGTTAGTTAGAATATAGAATAGACAAAGGATTGAATTTAAAAATTACAGTCGATTTGAATTTAGTTAATTTCTTAGTTATATCTTTAGATTTGGATATTCGTAACTGCTGCCTTTGTGGTAAACCCAATGAAAAATTTGGAATATATTAATGCATGTTAAGCCATCCCCCATTAAACCGTTAAAACCTGGTTAATAATATTAGTAAGAGCATATCCAGTTTACCTTCTGACGAGGAATCATTTACTGTGCAACGCAGCATTAAAAGACAGAAACTTCAAAGCTAGAATGCATTACATACAGAATAACAAGAGCTCATAAACACAAAAAAAGAGAAACGAAATATATTGTATGGTCTTCTATATAGTTTGAATTTTCGTTCTAATGTTGCAAGATTTTTTTTTAAACCTTATAAATAAGTATTTCCCCGAAGACTTTAGATAAAATATTTTTAATAGTAATAGTATTAAGGACTACTACAGTTGCACTAAAAGCTTCGTTGCTTCCATAACCAGAATAAACCAAAGAAAATTTTCCTATACGAACTCACAAAACTCACCTCTTCTATATAATTTCAAAATCCGTAATATCTACTCGCTCAACAGTATGAGTTTCTTTTTTTAATAATTTACCGAGCTGAGGTTTCTCTTGCAGATTACAGTCAACAAACAAAAAAGCTATATAGAGATTAGTGAAAATCCCTTCTCTCAAAGAAAGGAAAGCTGTCAGTCCTTGCATTGCATTTTTATCACCTAGGATAAATTTACATTTGTTTTTTTTTTTTAGGCTCCAAAGAACCACGTGAATACTAACATAGAGTTGTGCAAGAGATTCAGATTCATACAGCTTTGTGTCAGCTTTTATTTAACCAATAACTCAGGAGAAATAAATATTATATATTATAAACTACACTATAGCATTGATTAAGGAACCTGTTTTGCAACAAATTTCCTATTCCAAAGTGGAAAACATTTCCTCTCCCCAATCAAAAAATCATTTCAAAAACGACCATAAACTTCACAAACAGTTCGACAAAAAACAGTGTTAAAGTATGATCGAGCAGCACAAGAAACATTTAAAACCCAATTAAGAGCTACATTGCAAGAACAAAAAACTGCAACCAAACGTAGAGTAAAGGAATCCAGGAGCAACTATTGAAACGCAGTACCTTTCTCCCCATATGGCAAATGCCCAAAGAAAAATATAAAAGAACGGATATTTACAAGCCATATAAGGTTTACAGTTCAGTTCTTCAACAGTCACCTATACCAATACACTAGTTTGTTCCGACATCGATATCACCACAGCACTTTCAGAACACATTTGGAAACTGAGAGACAAGAAAAAAAACCCAGAGAAGGGGAGAGAGAGAGAGAGAAGAAAAAAAACACAGACCACCAGCATCTCACGGGCAGTGTTTAATAAAACAAGTATTTAAGACGGTTTTGCAGACTCTGTCTCAGCAGAGTATGCGAACGACGAGAGAAACAAATGGAAAACATGACAAGTAACATAAAGAAGGACCCTTCATCAGTTGTCGGCTGTTTTATCTACTCCACATTTCGATCAATTCACAATATGTGTCTTCGAAAAACAGTTGCTCCCGCGAACCAAAATAAAATTTGGGATTTGCCGAGGGTCAAAGTTAGTGACAAAAACAGGACAGTGAAGACATACAACAAACCAAATGAAAACAAAGAGGGAGGGCCTTTAGGCCAGATTAGGTAAGGTAGCAAACGCTGGAGGAAAAAGAATATTCTTCCATTGCTCGAAATGTGAAGTAGATAAACAGCCGACAACTAATGAAGGGTCGTTCTTTATGTTACTTGTCTTGTTTCCCATTTGTTTCTTTCGTTGTTCGCATACCCAGGTTTGCCTTCGTATTTTATGTTGTTTTCGTATTTTGTAATCCATGTCCTTTTCGTATTTCATGTCGTTTGCGTTTTGTGACGTCCTGTACCAATATATGCGCACACACCATATATATATATATGCCAAGTATGTACATATATGTCTTTATATATGCATATATATATTATTTACATTATATATATATATATATAAATATATATATATGTAATATATATTATATATATATATATAATATAATATATATATGGGTGGATATATATATAATAAATAAAACATGCATATATATAAACATATATGTACGTACCTACCTCTACATGTACATATACACGC
>NC_042997.1:138606760-138609260 GCF_006345805.1 Octopus sinensis | reverse complement strand
AGAGGACTAGGTGAATAAGTAGGAGGGGGAAGAGGGAATAGAAGTTAGCAGCGTACAAAGCTATGGGAAAGAGAAAGAGACAGACAAGAGGTGAAGAAAGAGAAGAGTAGTGAATGAGGAGGAACTGCAAATGCAAAAGTAAGGAGAATACAAGCAGGAGGAAGAGGAGGCATCGGCAAGGCCGAAAGAAAGAGAGAGAACGAGAGTAGTGTATGTACGGGAGAACGAAAGAGAGATAGATAGTGAGAGCTAGAGAGAGAGAGAGAGAGAGAGAGTGAACTTCAACAATAGATAATTGTGCCGCTTGCGCTTATGAAACATGGTCGATGTCGGCGGCGGCTCTTCTTGAAAGTTGGTCTGTATGAGGTGTTGTGTTGTGTTCCTGTAGGTATTTGGTTGTTTGACAGGGTTATTTTAATCCCCACCAAGCGTCACCAGAACCCGCACCCATTTTTAACGTTTCTGGTCAACCGTATTTATGAACACCAGACGGACATGTGCGATTCCCTTCCACGTTCCTGTTAAGTGGGAGTGTTTCGCCCTGCAATAGAAATGCTCATTTATTTCGGACCTTTTGGTGAGTTTCTTTTAAATTTTGACCAATTTTTTTTTTTTTTAAAGATTAATTTTTTTATTTTTTTATATTTTTCTTCTTCCCTTCCGACACTTTCTTCCGTTTGAAAAGATTCCAACTTCCTGTCATATATATTATGTGTGTGTGTATAGTTACGTATATATATATATATATATATATATATATATATATATATTACATACATACATACATACATACACAGACACACACACTGCCTTTATTTTTACTCTCTCGTTCTTCGTCTTTCTCGTTTTTTTTTACTCTTCTATGATTTGTCTCATTCTCTCCACAAGTCTATCTTTTCTGCTATCTCTCTTTTCCAAGGTCTGGCACTATATAAACATATATTATGTGTATGTATATGTATATACGTATACACACACACACATATATATATATATATATATATATATATATATACACACACATACTACCTTTATTTTTACTTTCTCGTTCTTAGTCTCTCTATCACTCGTTTTTTTCCCTCTCCTATGATTTGTTTCATTCTCTCCATAAGTCTATCTTTTCTGCTATCTTTCCTTTTCCAAGTGTCTCGCCCTATATAAACATGTATACATACTATATATATATACATATATATATTATATATATATATAGTCGTAGTAGACATCGCTCCATGCTGCCTCCTCTCTCTCTCTCTCTCCTCTCTCTCACCCTCCTCTTTCTCTCTCTCTCTCTCTCTCTCTGTCTCTCTCATACTTTCAATCTTTCTTATTTTTGTCTCGCATAAGTCTGTAACCAACCTTCTCTAGGTGTTTCTCTACCGATCTCATTCCCTTTTATTATTTTTTTTCAAAATTTAAAATTCTGTTGCATTTATTCTCACTTAAATATTTCAATGCTTATCGCCTTTTTATTTATTTTTTTTTCTCCCCTTGTTTTCAATGTCTCCGTCTCTCCTGTTTCTATGTATATCAGTCTATTCTCTCCTCTGATTCTCTCCCCAGTCGGTTTTTCCTCAGTCTCCCCCCGATCTCTAGACTCACCTCAACCGGCGTCTTTCTGTCAATATTTGTCGAATGCACTCTTTCTCTCCTCAGACTTTCGATCTTTTACAATCTCACCCCACCCACCCCACAACCATTATTTATTCTCCCGTTCCATCTCTCTTAACATCATCCTCTCCCAATTTCTCCCTCTTTCTCTCGATTACTCTCTTTCCCTTAATCTTCCTTTCTTTTAGTCTGTCTCTCTCTTTCGATTACTCTCTTTCGCTTAATCTCTCTCTCTCTCTCTTTTCTTTCCTCACTATCTCCTTCTTTCGATCTCTTCTCACCTATTTGCCACCAATCTTACATTAAATTCTTTAATTCTATTCCACTTCTCTACTTTCTCTTAATTATCCATCTATGTGTATACCTTCATGTCTTTGATGTTCTCTATATACCTCTATAGTGAATTTTTTTTTTTGCGACCTTACTATATATATATATGTGTGTGTGTGCGCGCGATCATGCTTAAATATGCATACACGCATGCATTTACCGTCGAAATCATGGACATAAAACGTGTGTGAATGATATCTAATGTATCTTTGTGTATATTTATGTATCTTTACAATGTGAGCTGTGTGTGTATTTATGTCTGCCTATCTATCGAAATAGACAGATAGTTAGATAGACACATATATACATAAATATACAGGCAGATAGACACACACACACGTATTTAACATAGAAATTATAGACGTAAACGTGTGAGTTTATTATCATAAGATGAATATATCTTTATAGTTATGTACGTTCATATATATATATGAACGTACATATATATCTATATAGCTACATAGATTATACGTACATATATGCTTCGCTATATAGATTATATATACATAGATTTATTTATGTGTGAGAGAGAAAGAGAGTGTGTGTATGTTTAGCACAC
>NC_042997.1:138594906-138602406 GCF_006345805.1 Octopus sinensis | reverse complement strand
ATAGAGGTTATCTCTCTTAATGATATACATAGATTGTATATTGTGAAATTTGATTTAGAAGAGCTAACTTGAATTTTTCCTTGCAAGTCTGGAATTTTTTATTCCTTACTATATTAATAGTATATATATATATATATATATATATATGCATGTATCTATGTGTATATATGTATGTATATATGTGTATATATATATATGTGTGTGTGTGTGTATATATATATATCTATGTGTACATATATATATGTATACATATATATATTATGTATATACATATATTTATATGTATATATATATATATATATTTTTATGTATATTATATATATATATGTGTGTGTATGTATATATATGTATATATATATGTATATATATATCTATATGTACGTATATCTATATGTATATATATCTATATGTATATATCTATGTATGTATATATATATATGTATATATAGTGCGAGACCTGGGTATTTACATGAGTGATGATGCAACCTTTCATGTGCATGTTGCTAAATTGGCAATGAAATGTAGGCAGCTGACCGGATGGATTCTTAGAACCTTTAGAACAAGAGACCAGGAAACCATGATGGTTCTCTGGAGGACACTTGTCCTAAGCCACTTTGACTATTGCTCTCAGCTATGGTCACCATCCAGTGTCAAGTTAATCACAGAACTTAAGGCGATCCAACGAAGCTACACAAAGAAGATAGCCTCTGTGCAGCATATAAGCTATTGGGAAAGACTCAAGAGATTGAGACTCTATTCCTTAGAGCATAGGAGAGAAAGATATGCCATAATATACATCTGGAAGATCCTAGAAGGACTTGTTCAAACTTTGGCATCAAGAGTTACACAAATGCCAGAACTGGGCGCCACTGCACAGTGCCAAGAACTCCAAATTTGCCATCAAGATGTAGGACAAGATACTGTTATAGCCTGGGCTTACGAGGCCCAAAGCTCTTCAATATCCTCCCGAAGAACCTAAGAGACCTGCATGGGGTGGATGCAGATGTCTTTAAAATAAAACTGGATCTCTTCTTGTCAGGTGTCCCAGATGAACCAACTTCACGGCCAGAGGTGCATATGAGGGCAGCTGCATCGAACTCTTTCACGCACCAAATGGCAATTGCTAAAAAGCATTCGTGAAGTAAAATCATGTAGCAACACCAAATGGCGGTGCCCCAGCATGGCCACAGCTCGCGAGCTGAAACTAGATAAAATGAAAAATAAAATAAAAATGAATATATATTTATGTATATATACATATATATATATATCAGTCCATTGTCATCTAACCTGATAGGTTCAGCCTCCTGAGGTCATCCTTCAGTACTTCTTCCCATATCTTCCTAGGACTCCTGCTTCCGTGTGTTTCTTCTACTTTGAGAGATTTGCACTTCCTTATGGAGCTGTCAGCATCCATCCACATGACAACCAAACCAGTTTTGTCTTCTCTCTTGCACACAACATCTAATTCCTCTTATGCCTAACTTTTCTCTCAATACATGAGCTCTCTGTCAAACATGTATGCTTACATGACCTATCCAGCAGAGCATACTAGCCTCATTCCTCTTTAACCGCCACATGTCATCTGCATTCGGGGCCCATGTCTCACTACCATGTAGAATTACTGTCTGTATACATGCATCATACAATCTTCCTGTCACTTGCAGAGAGAATCCTTTTCTGGCCAACAGAGGGAAAGAATCCATCTGGCCATTCTCCTGCATACTGTGACCATTTTGGTGTTATATACATGAAACAAAGCATCATTGCAAATGTCAATCCCCAGGTCACGCAGAAATTTTATCCTTGGATTGCTGTTTCTTCTAGTCCAAGACATCTTTGTTGTAGTGTGTTGGTACAAGCTGGCTCATTGTGGAGGTCTTGGAACTTTCCTGCATTAAATTGCATGCTATTTCCAACAGTCCATTTATATATGTCTTTTAGACCTATCTGTAGAAGATAAACATTGACAGTTTCTTGACAGCTTGTACTACTTTTGTATCATCAGAATAGCTAGTGAGAGTGATGGTCATGTCTGAGAGAACCATCATGCACAGCTGTGACCCAAAGACAGTTCCTTGAGACACTCCACTCACTATTAACATCTCTATTTAGAAGACTCCATCAGTGGCTACAGCCTGGCTTCTGTCTTTTCAGAAGCCATTCAACCACTCACCCAGTTTTCTAACTATGCCAAGTTCTTGTGACTTGTGACATATCCTATGCTCAGCGTTATTTAAAACCTTCGCAAAATCAAGATATATCATATCCACATTTGCATGGTTCATAAATTGTTTCAACACCCAGCCATTATGATACCGAAGCTGTGTAAGGCAGCTTCTTCCTGGGTGGAAGCCATACTGGGTATCAGGAAGCAAGCCATTATCTTATACAAATGTGATTAGCTTCCTCTTGACTATTCATTTCATGACTTTGCTGATATAGGGACAGTTTTGCAATTTTTAGCATCTGCTCTGCTTTTTCCTTTATGGATAGTACATATTAATGCCTCCCTTTCATTTTCTGGAAAGTTTACCACCTGCAAGGAAGCTTTAGAATAGGATCTACAGTGGTCCTAACAGCCTTGACTCCTTTTTCTATTCTCTCCTTTTCATGAGAGTGTCTGATTTCATATTCTATCTCAAGCTGTTCTCATTTGAGACAGGATTCTTCACTAACCAATTCAATTGGCTAGCCTATTGAAACGATTTGAAATTTTTGGTTTTCATCTCATTAGAATTCCCTTATCTCTGGGAATTATGGGGGTTTTTTTGTGTTTTTTTTTTCTTTTGTTGGTTGGACATACTCTCTGGAACAAACTTACACTGCATATGTCTTTATTTACATTATTTACAATTGATGGATATTTGTCCTGATCTTGTTTGTTGTTAACACATTTCAGCTGATATACCCTCCAGCCTTCATCAGGTGTCTTGGGGAATTTTTGAACCTGGATTCTCATTCCTCAGATATTTTTCGATGTTGTTATTTATTATTATTATTCAGGTCACTGCCTGGAATTGAACTCAGAATCTTGGGGTTAGTAGCCCGTGCTCTTCACCACTACGCCATATGTCCGTGGCGTAGTGGTTAAGAGTGCAGGCTACTAACACTAAGTTTCTGAGTTCGATTCCAGGCAGTGACCTGAATAATAATAATAATAACAACATCGAAAAATACCTTAGGAATGAAAATCCAGGTTTGAAAATTTGCCAAGACACCTGATTAAGGCTGGAGGGTAGATCAGCCGAAACATGTTAACAACAAACAAGGTGAGGACAAATATCCATCAATTGTAAATAATGTACATAATTCCTCATCTTTTAAATATAGAACTGCATATGTCTTGCATGATTGTCGTAAAATGCTGAAACTTTATGTCAATATCTTGCAGAAAGATTCTGCTACCAATTTTATTTCAGGACCACTTTTTCAACCCCTTTCCATTCATCATTTTGAAAGCACAGATTGCCATTTTGATTTGTTTTATGTGTACCATGTGTGTCACTCACTAAGTGTGAGAGTATATATACATACATACACGTACACATATGTGTGTGTGTGTGTATTTGTACATGTATTGTGTGTGTATAAATATATATATATATATATATATATATATATTTATACAGGGTGTGGTAAATTAACTGTCGTCTAAATTACACAAAAATGAAAATAACACTGACATCTCATTTTAAACATATATTTACCAAAATTATATAAGAAATATCTTGAAATACTAAAGTAAATTTATTCAATAAAATCACCATTGGCTTCAACCACAGCTTTTAGACAGCTTCAGAATCTCCTGCAACTCTTCTGGTTGGTCTCCTTGTTGGCGAAAGATACCATAATCCTTGCCTTCAGTTCATCTTTGCTGTATTACAAGGAATTTTGTTGGTCTCTCGCTCAACTGCACCCCACACATAACAATCAAGGGGCTTGCAGTCTGGGTAGTTAGGTGGCCAGATGTTAGGGGTGATGTGGTCGCAAAAATTGTCTGACAGCCATGACTGGGTCCTGCTGCTTGTGTGGCATGGTGCAGAGTCCTGTTGCCAGACATAGGGTCTTCCAGCAGCCACCCTCTTGACCCAAGGCACCGCCACCTCCTCCAGGCACTTGATGTAGGCCTACATGTTGAGTCAGAGGTCGAGTGGGAAGTTGAATGGAGGCATAATGTTGCCATCACTAGTGATCTCTCCAAACACCATGATGTTGACTGGTTGTTTGATTTTTATCCCTCTCGGTGCATATCCTCAGATTGCACTGTACTCTGATTGACACCCAAACACTCTGAAATGTTCATATTAGAGCTTCCAGCGTGAATGCCAAGCAGTACAGCATGGCAGAGTGAATTGCATCATGGTGCTGTTTTTCTCACAGATGGTGCCCAACTGACCCTACTATACTTTTTATTTGACAAAATCAAAGACAAACAAAGCGTATGCGTGAAATAAAAAATTTGAAATGGTGACAATTTACTCATCGTATCCTATTTGCTAAGTTAAGTTCAAGGCCTTTTGATTCTGTTGGGTTGGCAACTAAATTCCCACCGTTTTTTTAAATTTTAATTTTTTAAACGGTTTAATAAAAAATAACAACTAATTAATCAATAATGTATTCACCCTTGTTGTTTACAACTTCTTCCAAACGTTCAATAAGATTTTCAATACCTTGTTGGTAGAAATCACCCGATTTCGACTCGAAAAATTGATCCAACCTAGCTCTCAATTTTGCATCAGTATTGAACAAAACTCCACACATAGCATTTGAAAGAGATCAAAAAAGGTGGAATTCTGTTTGTGCCAAATCAGTAGAGTACAGTGGGTGTGCCAGCACTTCCCAGCCATGCATCTGAATGGCTTCCTTGGTCATATTGGTGATATGAGGGTGGGCGTTGTCGTGCAGCAGAAGAACTGCATGCTGCCAATTAGATCTTTTCTCTTGAATAGCCGTGTTGAGTCGTTCCATCTGTTGAACATAGAGTTCCGCGTTGACCATTTGGTTCCATTCAAGCAATTCGTAATGGATAATCCCTTCCGAATCCCACTATACGCACAACATAGTTTTACGTGGATGAAGATCTTGTTTCACGCGTGGTGTTACTTGTTTACCAGTGCTAAGCTATTCCTTACACTGCTTCACATTGATGTACAGGCACCATTTTTCATCGCCAGTAACAATTCAGTAAAGAAATCGTTGCTTATGTCCATGAGTTGAGTGGTGACGACCAAGCAAACTGGTGGAGATTGTGGCTTGTTGATTTTTGTTGTCACTTAATGCATGTGGAACCCATGCTCCATACTTCTGAACCTTTCCCATCAAGTGAAGATGCTTCTCTATAGCAGTGTGGGAGCATTCCATTTTCTCTGCCAGTTCTCTCCTCATTTGACAAGAATTTTCATGCAAAAGTTGGTTTAATCGCTCTTCATCGAACTCAACTGGACGGCCAGAACGAGGTGCGTCTTTGAGGTCAAAATTTCCATTTTTGAACTGAGCATACCAATCACAAATGGTTCTTTCAGCTATGGCATCCTCTCCATACACAGCACAAATGTCGCAAGCAGCTTTTGCAGCCTTAGAACCTTGATTAAAAGCAGAAAGGAAGGAGGTGTCGAAAATGCTCGTTTTCTTAACATAACATTCCATTTTAATGATTTGAAAATAAACTAAAATTAACTAGAAAAAAAAATAACAAAATAGAATTCTCTAAAAAATAGATTCCAAAATTTAAAAACGCAATAAATTCCAAAATTTAAAAATCGGTATGAACTTAGTTGCCAACCCAATAGATTTTGCTTTCATAACTAGAATATTTTTCTAATTATGATACAGATTCCACTATGACAATGTAATCATCAACATATAGTAGTTCCCATGGACAGTGAGTCTTAAATTTCTGTTATGGGCTGGAGGACAATGGTCAATAGGAAGGAACTTGGAATCAAGCTCTGGTGAACTCCTACAAATACTCTCACTTTTCTAACAACACTCCTGTACAAGACCTGGATGGCAGTCACAAGCCATTTGTCTACCCTGAGCTTTCCCAGGGACCACCATGTCACAGAGCGAGGGTCTCTGCTGAAAGGTTTTTCCAGGTTAACAAATACTGAGTACAATGGTTTAAGCATATTTATTTGTCATCATTTAATATCCGTTTTCCAAGCTGGTGTCATCTATTACCCATTAAGATATATATCTGGTTTGGCAGGGATTTTACCCGGTCCAATCTCAGCAAAATCCGAAGAAAAATGTTAAGGTTATGTCATAAAATAGAATCCATGTGACCATTTACATGAAAATATAAAAGTTACGGCCAAAAAAAAACCCTATTGATTTTATAAAACCACTGCTCAGGTACAATTATTTTTTGTCAACGCCTTATACTGATATCAACTCACTGCCATCAACTTCACTCATTTATGGATTTTCATCAAAATCAGGCAAAAAAATGCAAAAGCTGCAGGAAAAAAACATCGTTATGGGAATTTCCATTCAAATGCCCAACTGAGCTCACAAAAATCGATGCGAACTGGGCATTATCAAGTTTTCAAAAAATTCCGGCCTTATTTGAACTTCAGGAGATGTGCTCTACACATATGCCAAAAATCATTAAAATGGATTGGACTGTGAGTGGACCTAGAGTAACCCCAAACACATAGACAGACACCATTACACATTTATGTATATAGATGTATATATATTTATGTTTATATATATATATATATATACACACATATACATACACACCCACACACATGCACACACACTCTCACAACACATGTAAGTAGTTGTATATACTTATATGTTAATATGCATGCATATATTTTTACGTTTGTGTATAAGCTTCTTTATACATACATTCAGCTGTAAAAATTATGCCCAAACTAGCCTCACCTGTGCTAGCACCACATAAAAAGCACTGACTCCACTCTGTAGAGTGGTTGGTGTTTGGAAGGGTATCCATCTGTTAAATCCCTGCCAAAATAAACACAGTAACCTGGGGTAGTTTTTCTACCTGGCCAGCTCCTGTCAACCATCCTACCCATGAATGCATGGAAGATGGATGTTAAACAATAATGATGATTATATATATATATATATATATATATATATATTGAGAGAGAGATTTGTATTTATCCTTATGTAAATGCTGGAAGCACACATCAGTTGAACAGGGAATCTGCAGATTCCAAAATCAAATGGCTGTGTGCTAAAGAAATGCCAATTTTACTCCGACTGCCACACATGATGCAGATTGTGTTTACTAGTGAATTGCTGGATACCCAAGCTTTCCCTTGTGTCTTCTACCTAACTAGCAAATTAGAGATTTTTACACTTTCTTTACAATATCTCCATTACATTTTCTAATACTGGTCCCAGCTGCCTTAGGTGATATGACCTTAATGCTCCATGCTTGTCAACTGCTTCCCATGATCAGCCGTCGGTATGCTCTTTCCTGCATTCATGTATTCATTCATTCTATCCTTTATTCTTTGT
>NC_042997.1:138577406-138589906 GCF_006345805.1 Octopus sinensis | reverse complement strand
TGTGTTTCACATGTTTCAGGTTTTGTCTTCTGTAAATATGCTGCCACAGATCATCAACAAACAATTCCCTGGTTACTTCCATGATGAGCACAGCTCGTAGTGGAATTTTCTCGGGAGAAAGATGTTCCTTCTAGTTTTCTTGCATTTTTCTCGGAGTGGTTGGCGTTAGGAAGGGCATCCAGCTGTAGAAACACTGCCAGATCTGACTGGCCTGGTGCAGCCTTCGGGCTCCCCAGACCCCAGTTGAACCGTCCAACCCATGCTAGCATGGAAAACGGACGCTAAATGATGATGATGATGATGATGATGAAACACCTTCTATCTAGATGACTATGGCTAATTCTGAGAGAGCAAGGTGGGGGAAAAGAAAAATAGAATTGACCCCAGTATTTCTCTATGTCTGTGTCTCTCTGCCTTTTGATACATGAATCTGTGTTTGTCCATATCTTAACCTCGAGCTTCTCTCTCTTTGTCAATCATTTTTACGTTCTGTGAATGTATTGCCTTTATTGCTATCTGTTAGTCTGTCTTTTCTCTCTGTCCATCTATCTGTTTGCCTTTTCTTAACTAACTTTCTATTTGGAACTTATCAACTTTGCTCTCTATTTTGCACTCTCTGCTGATTAGCCTCTCTACTATGCTCCTTCTCAGTAACTCTGGTATTAACTCTCCTTCTCTCCTACTCTTTCATTCTCCCTCCCTCCTCCTCTCTCATTCTCAAATTATCTTCATTGATAACAAATAATAAATTCTCTCTCTCTCTGTTTTCAGTGTTGCTGCTGTTTCATACAGTGTTAGCTGAAAGTAAGTTATACACTAAACTATTTTTGTCTATATATATATATATATATATATATTTGAAAGAAAGAAAATGGAGAATAATGGATGTGTAAATAATTTATTTGAATGATATAAAGATGTTGAAATTTTTAATAAAAATAATACAAATAAATTATAAATCATAAAGATCTTAAAGAAATGGCAGATGCCAAAAACCAACATATATGTTTCTTTCAGTATTAATAAGATGTATTACTATAATAATCCCTAATATATCATTGAGACTTTCTCCTTATATGATAGTGATTAACCAGTGAAATTTGGAGATTATTTAATCCCTAACAAGGACCTGACATCCTCAAATTGACTGTATATATATATATATATCTTTCTCTCATTCATTTTCATACCATCATTGTTGTTGTGTCCACTTTTCCATGTTACCAGGAGTTGAATGGGACTTTTTTTAGGTAGGGAGTATTTTATGCTCGAATGCCCTTCATGCTACCAACTCTTTTAGTTGCCTGTTATAATATGCAAAGATACAATATATCATTTCTAAAACTGTATTTCTCACACACACACACATTCCAACTTACATACCGTAAATCCTCAAGTATAATCCGCATTTTTTCCCCAAAATTTAAAGGTCAAAATCCCTAGTGTGTACTATATATGAGTTTAAAAATTCAAAAATATTTTCTAAGCAATGTCCGAGTCTCTCTTTGCTGTCCGGCAATGTTTATTCAGGCGCATTTTGTGATGTTGGGCTCAAAAATACCTTAAATCATCCATAACTTGCAGTTAGCAACATTTATTAAACGTTATTACTGTTATTTCTTTATTTTCTGCAAACAAAATGCACAAAAATGCTACACATTTGCATTATGTTATTTATACAATAATAATAAAGGATGTTACCGTATGCAGTTTTACAAACGAAGGATGTTATATAGACCCTTTTGACTCAAGTTAGAGAAGGAGTGCGTATTATACACAAGGTTTATGTTTTTCAGAGGTACAGCCCCCTAAAAATCCCCTGCGGACTATACTCAATGATTTACAGTATGTATAATGCCTGGTAAAATCCTACTTTTATAGCTGCTACATTTTATACATATTTTCTCAGTTCTTTCGAAAGAATTTTTTGTATCCAGAATTTGTGAAAAAAGAACTGGGCATCTTGCAAGTCTATCAAGCATCATCCTATGAGGATGTTGAGTCATTCCTTTTGCAGGACTTGAGAGCTGTCTGAAGTGAAGGAGTACAACATTAAGAAACTAGACACCTCAGCATGGGATACAAGTTCAACAGACTTCTGCAACAGGAGCAGGTGGATTCTGTAATACGTACAGCTGAATTTTACATGAGATGCAGTTCACTTCTTTAACGAGTGCAGCTGCTTTTATGATTGCAGTTGGCTTCAACTTTCCTTGGAAAATAAACCACGTCCAGTTGGCTTGATTTTGAAAACAAGATACCAGCAATCAAATACTAAGGAAGAGATATAACCTTCATGTTCCTATAACTCTGCATGTTTTATATATATTCTGTCTTATGACTCAATCTGATTGTCACATAATTACTACTTTATAACATGACTAGCAGTTTGATATCAAAGCTTGGTTAGCTTTACTTGGCTGGATACTTGACTGCGAGACTTTATAGTTGGACTTGAATAATACCTAGCAGATATTTAACCCTTTTGTTACCGTATTTATTTTGAGATGCTCTGTGTTTCTTTCAATTACCTTAAATATAACAAAGAATTTAGTAGAATAATTTAGTTATCATTCAGTTAATGTTAGGAACATAAATTTTGACTAAGGTTTGGTGGAAGATTAATTCAAAACTTATGGAAACAAGACATTTGTACTACAGAGCCAGAGCCGGTTTCAGCCAGGATGGTAACGAAAGAGTTAAGCATGTATATCAAAACAATAATTTATCTAGTGCATACTTCATTCATTATTCATATAATATACATATGTGAAGCAAGTAATTTCGAATTGAGCCTTCTTCTGTTTTTACTGTTGTTCATTTAGTGAGTAGAGTCACACTCCTTTATTTGACTGTGTTCATTTTTGTGTTCAGTAGTTGGACAGTCAGAATTCCATTAATGTTATGTTCTAAGCTTGCGCAAATGTAAGTTCATTGTAGGTTTAGACTGTCCGATGAAATATGCCTCACTTATTCAGAAGTTAAATGCTTCCATATTCTTTGTTCAGATCTTAGCTAGTATTTCTCCTTTACGAGAAAGTCAATGTTGGAACTTAGTGCTAGTAGTGGCTAGCAAGAATGTCAGATGTTTTTCACACTAACTGGGCCTTATCAATGGCATACACTCATAACCAGCCACTTGCATAGATGAGATTTGTTACATCCACTATATAGGAAACAGTAAAGAAAGCATTCACTGGTATTGCACATAACTGCTCAGCTGAATAAAAATCTGTTATATGCAATAAAAGCAGTGTTAAATTAAAATAGCCATCTGTGTATCATACTTAATGTAAATACATCATTGAAAGGCAATTTACTGTAGTATTCATCCAGAGATAACATTGCTCATAAATGTACTGTACCTGTTTAACAAAAAATTGGTGTTGTGTATGTATTTGAGGGAGATGAAAATTGTTCCAACTGTGGCTAGCAAAAACACTAATTCAGCTTAACTGGCCATACAAGTAGCATGTACTCAAAGCCAGCCACATGCCTAGATGAAATTTGATAAGTCTGATAAATAGGAAACTTAATGCATTCTACACTGATTCCTATATCATAGAGGTGACAAATCACATCTAGGCATGTGGCTGGCTGTGAGTACAAACCATTGATATAGTGCAAGAAGACTGAAATACATTGTGTTCTCACCATCTGAAGTTCTCTTGTGTTCCTCTGAACATTCATCATAGACATTTACATTGCTTGAGATTTTAACCTGGTTCCAGAATTCTTGACAATATTACAAAACAAATGCATCATTTGTGTTCAGGTCTGAGGGGAGTTTGTAAACAGAATGTGTTGTATGATTCTCAGAAAGAAGTATGGTGACACTACCTGAAGAAACAACTGCATTAGCACTGGGGATACTAGCTACACCTTTATATAGCTGGGACTTTGGCAAGTAATAGATTGATCGGATACTTCTGTCTAATTCCACCATTAATATCAAGGAAGCTAATTCCAAATTCTTGTTCACAAATCCTATGAAGAAATAGCAAATTAGACTGCTTTATGATCTGTTGTGAGTATTATATATCTGTATATGTGTGTATGTATGTATCTGTATATGTATGTATCTGTATATGTGTGTATATATACAGTATGTATATATAAATATATATATTTGTGTGTGTGTATGTGTGTATGTATGTATCTGTATATGTATGTATATATAAATATATATATTTGTGTGTGTGTGTGTGTGTGTATACAACCCCCCCCCCACACACACACACTCTTTAGTATAGTATTGGTATATGTGTATATACATACGTGCATGTGTGAATGCATGTCTTTATATACAAACTCAAGAAAATGGTATTCAATAAGAAGAGTTGAGAAGCATATACATGTTGGTACTTATTTTTATATATATATATATGTGTGTGTGTATACACATGTATATATGTATTTATGTGTGTGTGTATGTATATGTATGTATGTCATTAGTGGATCATATATCCAAAAAAGAAGCACACTTTAAGGGATAATGTATTTACATGAAGTTAAATATATATCTGGTCATAGAGTGACCAATCTAGACAGTTTTGGAATATTCTTTGTTGAATAACTGATGTCATGAAGTTCCGTGTTATCTAACAGATGGTGGCTTTTGTGAACATGTAGAAGCGCAGTGTTGGTTCTGCAATCAATTATAAACCACATGGTGATCATTGTAAGAAACCCTGTGTCCAGGTCATGAATGAATCGTCAGTGGATCATATTTCTGAAAAAGAAGCACACTCTAAAAGATAGTGCAATAATGTTTATTGATATGCAGTTAAATATATGACCAGACATTTATTTAACTGCATGTAAATATATATATATGACAGGACGTGATTCGAAATAAAAACTTAATGAAACAGGAAATGCCGAAAAACGCGAGACAAGCTGAAAGAGGAGGAGGGGGAGAGGGAGCAGAGAGAGAGAGAAGGGGAAGAGGGAAGAAGGAAGAAAGAGGGAAGGGGAAGAGGAAAGAAGAGGAGTGAAAGAGAGTAGGGGTGAAAAGATGAAGGACCGAGGAGAAGCAGGAGGGGGGAAGAGTTGAGACCAAATGGCGTAAAAGAGCGAAGAGAGAAGATTAATCCCTGTTCACGGCGCAAACGGGAATCCGGATGGCCTCTGTGCAAGGACAAACCGAACACAGACAGGTGTTGCAAGGAGTGACCGGTGGAGCGGAAATGGCATGAGACCAGTGTGTCGTTGGCAAGGCGGATGTCACGGAGGTGTTCCGCGAACCGGTCAGCCTATATATGTATATATATATATATATATATATATGTAGGTACAGGTGTGGCTTTGTGGTAAGACGTTTGCTTCCCAATTACATGGTTCTGGGTTCAGTCACACTGTGTGGCACTTTGGGCAAGTGTTGTCCACTATAGCCTCAGGTCACTCAAAGCCTTGTGAATAGATTTGTTAGACTAAAACTGAAAGAAAGCCTGTTGTATATATGTGAGTTTTTTGTGTCTGTGTTTGTTCCCGCTACCATTTGACACCTGGTGTTGGTATGTTTACATCTCTGTAACTTAGCAGTTTGGCAAAAGAGAGATATAAAATAAATACCTGGCTTAAAAAAAAAATTAATTACTGGGGTCAATTTGTGTGAGTAAAATTTTTCAAGGCTATGCCCCAGCATGGCCACAGTCTAATGACTGAAACAAGTAAAAGATATAAAAATTAGGAGTGGCTATAGGTGCAGGAGTGGCTCTATGGTAAGTACCTTGCTTACCAACCACATGGTTCCGAGTTCGGTCCC
Organism: Octopus sinensis; assembly: GCF_006345805.1. Classification (NCBI taxonomy): domain Eukaryota; kingdom Metazoa; phylum Mollusca; class Cephalopoda; order Octopoda; family Octopodidae; genus Octopus; species Octopus sinensis. The sequence goes on along the minus strand of NC_042997.1, from coordinate 138,584,139 downwards.
ACTGCATGACACCTTGGGCCAGTGGATTTGGTAGATAGAAACTGAAAGAAGTGCATTGTATGTATGTATATATATATGTGTGTGTCTGTGTTTGTCTCCCCACCATCACTTGACAACAGATGTTGGTGTGTTTACATCCCCATAACTTAGCGGTTTGGCAAAAGAGACCGATAGAATAAGTACTAGGCTTACAAAGAATAAGTCCTGGGGTCGATTTGTTCAACTAAAGGCAGTGCTCCAGCATTGGCGCAGTCAAATGACTGAAACAAATAAAACAATAAAAGAACACTATATATTATATATACATATACACACACATTGTATATACACATATATACATTATATATATAATATATATATTGTGTGTGTATATATATATATTATATATATATCCCAATTCCCATACAATCAAAAATATGTCTGCCTCTCTGTGTGTATGTTTATGTATGTCTTGTTTGGATATACTTGATCTACAGTTCCCCAGTAGCTGTGGTACAGTTGTTCCTCTTATTTTTATTTTTCTCTATTTTTATTTATTTTATTTATTTATTTATTATTATTATTTTTTTTTTTGCTGTTATCTTTTTTATCTTTTAAGTAGCAGCATTGATTTGGTCGGTGGAATAGCTGCAACAAACTGAACTTGGTGCCAAGATCTGCCTGAATAAGGTGATGGCACTCACAGAAATATGAAAGTTATGTGCCAGTCTTACAACAATGATAGAAAAGTAGAGTGAGTTTGTGAGCAGGCAAAAGGGAGAGGGATGGATGTGTGTGTGTGTGTGTATCACTACAGCAGCAACAGTAGTTGCAACAACAATAGCTATCTGCTGCTAAGTTCTCTCTTTTCAGTCCTTCCAACACTTTTTGCTGGTTATCACATCTTACCCTCACCTACCCATTTTCCCTCCTTTCTATCTCATCTCTCTCTCTCTCCTGATGTGTCAGTCTCTCCCCCTATCTCTCTCTCTCTCTCTCTCACTCCTCGCTCTTTCTCTCTTCTCTCTCACTCCTCCCTCTTTCTCTTCTCTCTCATTCTCTCTTTCTCTCAGATATATTCATGGAAAGCAAAAAAGAGATTACTGGACTATATATATATATATATATATATTGTTTTAGTTATTAAACTGCGACCATACTGGGGCATAGCTTCAAAGAATTCTATCTCAATGCTTATTCTTCTTTTTAAGTCTGGTACTTATTCAATTGGCCTGGTTTGCAGAACTGCTAAGTTACAGGGATGTAAACAAACCGAGACTGGTTGTCAAGTGGTGGCAGAGGAGGATAAACACAAAAGCACATGCATGCACATACACACACACACACACACATACTCTGATGCTTTCCTCTGAAGTATATGTATACTGTGTTCTAACATCAGATTATTAGTATCACTATACCTAACCAAAATAGTAATATTAATATACAAGTCTGGTACTTATTCAATTGGTCTGGTTTGCAGAACTGCTAAGTTACAGGGATGTAAACAAACCGAGACTGGTTGTCAAGTGGTGGCAGAGGAGGATAAACACAAAAGCACATGCACGCACGCACACACACACACACCACACACACACACTCTGATGCTTTCCTCTGAAGTATATGTATACTGTGTTCTAACATCAGATTATTAGTATCACTATACCTAACCAAAATAGTAATATTAATATACATAAATCATCATCATCATCTAATGTCCGTTTTCCATGCTGGCATGGGTTGGATGGTTTGACTGAGGTCTGGAGAGCCAGCGGCTGCTCCAGGCTCCAATCTGATCTGGCAATGTTTCTACAGATGGATGCCCTTCCTAACGCCAACCACTCCGAGAGTGTAGTGGGTGCTTTTTACATGCCACTGGCACAGGGGCCAGTCAGGCGGGCCTGGCATCGATCTTGTTTGGATGGTGCTTTTTACATACCACCGGCACAAAAGCCAGTCAGTGGGTACTGGCATTGGCCACAATCAGGTAGTGCTTTTTACATGCCATATATATATATATATACATACACACACACACATATATAGATATATGTGTGTGTTTATTGATATGTATGTATATAGATGGATGGGTGGGTTTGGGTTTGGATGGATAGATGTCCAACAGACTTCCATACAGTTTCTGTCTACCAAATTTACTGAAAAGATATTGATCAGCATCGGGCTGTAGTAGTAGAATACACTTGCACAAGATGCCACAATGTGGGACTGAACCTGAGACCGTACAATTGCAAAGCAAGCTTCTTATCCGCACAGCCCTGTCTGTACCTGTATACCTGAATTTTTGATGAAAATTGGATTGTTTTCCTGTCATATATGTGATATGTATAGTTATGAAATGAGTGAATCAAAAGTGAAATGATGGGTAGGATAGATGTTAGGAGCACCATTCTAAAGAAATAGCCATTAGAAAAAAATACATTCTTTGTAAATAGTAAATTGAAACCGGAAGGAATAATTAAGATATTTGTCCATGTGTTATTCTATTAATCTGTTATTGATTTCAACCAGAGACTGTGGCCATGCTAGGGCAGTGTTTATTATTATTATATATTTATTCATTCTGTGTAATTTTGAAGTGTGGTATTATAGTGAAGTGAAATGGTGGGGGTAATAACTACAAAAGCACCTTCACTTTTTTCTACTATTGATAATAATGATTTCCCACATTGGCACAAGGCCACATGTTTGTAGAGGTGGGAGTGAGCGTAGACAATTGAATGGAATATCTAGTACACAACTAGTAGTTATTATATCACACTCACTCACTTTTACTCCCTCCCTCTCCCCCCTCTCTCATAACTGTATAGAAAATCTCTGAAATGATGACATCCAGAATGAGAGAAACCTCAAAATAATGGCCCTTTTTTTAAACAGTAAAGAACACTGATCACAACAAGCTGAGTTTATTTGTTTACATCTGTAATTGTTTTCTTTTACTTGTTCCACTCATTGAACTTCGGCTATGCCAGGCCACTGTCTTGAAGAGTTTAGTCAAAGACATCAACCCCAGTACTTATATTTTTAAGTGCTGGTACTTATTCTATCAATCGCTTTTGCTGGACTAATAAGTTACTGGGACATAAACAAATCAATGCCAGTTACCTAGTTGTTATCAGAGAGTGAACAAACATGGATACAAAAACACTCACATGTAAATCTATATATATATATATACACACACACACACACATACTGTCTACCAAATTCAGTCGCAAGGCATTGGACAGTCCAGAGCTATAGCAGAAAACATTTGCCCAAGGTTCTGTACAGTGAGGTTGAACTTGAAATCATGTGGTTGCAAAGCAAGATTCTTAACTGCAGAGCTATGCCTGGATGAATTTATTTTAAAAATTTAATATTCCTTCTTCCTCCATATTACTTACTGAGCAATTAAAAATGGTATTCATTATGATGTTCCTCTGTTTCTTAATTACTGTACCATCCTTCGTTTATATCATTAATGCTCTTAAAAAAGAAAAACCTTCCTATACAGTGGAAAAATTTACAGTACCATTTCAAGGCCAAGAATTTCTAGAAGTTATCCATAGTCTTTGTCCTGAAAATCTTTCAGAACAGGCCAGCCAGTTCATTCTCATCAATGTCCAGCCTTTCCTTCTGAATGTTGTTGCTCTTTTCTATCTTTTAATCTTCTATACATTGCTAGCATTGAACTTCCACTAACTGCAATGCCTGACAATATTCCAGATGCCTGGCCTCCATTCTTGGTTTTTGCTTGACCTAGGATTGCAGTTCTGTCAAAGAGATAAGCTGTATGAAGACTTGCTTTATAAACTGAGACTTCTCTCAGTACATATCTGCATACCAACAGCCATGGCATATCAAGCACCCTGAACAGAGAGTGTTAGCAGCAGATAGGACTGCATGGCCACTGAAATAAGAAGTAAAAGACTAGTTACTTCAATTTAATTAGACATAAACTGGGGCAAAGCATGATGGTCAAGCAGTAAATTATGAAAGAAGCAGTATAGGTATTCCCTACTTCTTTCAACCGTTAAGGGTAGCTTACTCTTAGCCCATTCGGCTACTTTGCTTCTAACCTTGTCCTAGTTCCTGGTCATCCAGAGATCTAATTGATTCAGCATCCAATGATATTGTCCAACAGCAAGTACTTCTTCTTCTGATGCCCAGCTGCAAGCCCATTGACTTATCCAAGTTATTCTTTACTTTATCACAGCTTTGTATTCCTTTAGGAAAATGGTAGTGGCTACTTCCACTTCCATATTGTCCAGCGCATCAATACAGATTTCTCAAATGTGATGCCTTCAGTAGCTCTTGGTTCTGCAGCAATTGCTTGAGATCTAACACATAAACGTGAAAGAAAAACATACTGGACAGACTGAGTGTGCAATATAAAATGATTCTTAGATGTGGTCATTCACTTTGATCACTGTACATTGTTGCAAGCCAGCCTTTGAAAATGGGACCAAAACTAGCTACCAAATACTGACTGTTGATCTTGTTGAGTGCTTTCAAATGATCCAACTTGATCAGGGCCTTGCTGAAATCTAGTTTCTTATCCATTCTCTCATATGTATCACAGGAGATTGAGATTGTGTATAGATCTGTTCAAGATCACTTATTTACACTTTCCCAATCAAATTTCCTACAGCAAGTGCCAAAGCAGTTTGTTAACACATTAACCAAAATCTTAAATTCTGCATTCAGGAGTTATGAGCTGAAATTATCAGTTACATCCCTCTTGTCTGCATCTTGTTTCTTAGCAGTGTTAAATCACTCAATCAGCTTGTAGAGTTGGGAATGCTGTCATTCTGCTACCAGTTGCAGTAGGCAGCTGCTAAGAGGTTGCTGCATAAGTTTGGTAAGGGCAGACCAACCAGACCAAACAATCTGCACTTTGTGTCTTCAATGAAAATCCTGGCAGGCCATTGAGATAGTTATTAAAATCCATTACCATCTCCAAATAATCATGTTAATATATATTAAATTTTTTAGTGTCTGTAGACATGAATATAGAATAATAATGATGGTAGTCATTAAAATCTATTACCACCTCCAAATAATCATGTTAATGTATAATAATCTTCTTTTATTGTCTGTAATTATCAATGTAGAGTATGATATTAATAATGATAATTTTAGTAGCCATTTAAATTATTTAGTATCTAGCCATATTGAATCTGCCAAGTATTTATAAATCTTGTAGGGTAGACCATCCAGACTGGGCAATCTGCATGTTATGTAACTATTCACTTGCCGCCTATATTTCAGCTACCGTTATTGGCCTTTCACTGCACCTCACATCTTCTGTCAAGAGTTGCGACAGGGCTTGTTGATGTAGGCATTTAAAGTCCACTGCCACCTCTCTCCAAATAATCATTAGAATGTATATTAAATATTTTAGTATCTGCAGATATTGATATAGAATAATAATGATGATATTAATAATGAAAAGAAATAATAAATAGATAAAATGAAAATAATGTGAATCCTCTTTTTAAATTATTTAGTATCTGGCCATATTGATTTAAAAAAAAAAAAGATAGAACTTTAGAACCTGTTCCCCTCTGTTGCATTTTGGCTCCACAGCTGTGCATTATTTATTCTTTCCTTCTATCTGTCTGCCTCTCTCTCTCTCTCTCTCTCTCTCTCTCTCTCTCTCTCTCTCATATGCAAACATAAACATATTCACACACTCAATAGCATATATCAAACACTTCTTAATTTGTCTTCTGGGGAAAAGGTAGTTTGCAGCAGACTTTTTCCTAATTTTATTTAAAGTGAAACACACACACTCTCTCTCTCTCTCTCTCTCTCTCTCTCTCTCTCTCTCTCTCTCTCTCTCTCTCTCTCTCTCTCTCTGTTACTGCACTTAAACAAACACATCAAACAACTGCATCTTTTTCTTTTCTCCATTTCTACCCTATTTTTTTCTTTTTTATATATATCTTAGTATTTAATGCTTTTATTTATTCCAACACTTACAGAATCATTCTTTTCAGTTTTTCTCTTGATCTATTCGGTCTTTCATCTCTCTCTCTCTCCTTCTCTCTCTCTCTGGTTCTGCCTAGCACTCTTGTTGTCTTTGTTATTCTCTCACTCTTCTCCACCTCTCTCTCAGTTTCTACTCCTCTCTCTCTCTCTCCATCAGTCTCTATCCTCTTTTTCATTTTTGTCTTTCTGTATCATGTTTTCTTTCCAACTCTCTACTCCTCTCTTCTCATCGTATAAAGTTACCTTAAAGCACCTAGTCTAGCTCCTTAACATCTAAACCATCTTAGTAGTAGTAGTAGTAGTAGTAATTCCAACTGCACACTGGAAAATAAATATTCAGTGGGATAAAAAGGCTAAGTTAACATTAGTTGGATTTGAACTCAGAACTATGAAGCATATAATTCATTAAAACTCAGAGTAGCAATCAAAAAACCTCTTCAAGAACAAGTAAATACTCATACATATGCACACACACTCACGCACACACAAACACACACCACACACACACACACACACACACACACACACACACACAAACACACACACCACACACACAACACACATATATTATATATATATATATTATATATATATATATATATATATATATAGTTGTTAGGAAGGGCATCCAGCTGTAGAAACTTTGCCAGATAAGACCGGAGCTGGTGCAACCTTCTGGCTTCCCAGATCCCCGGTCGAACCGTCCAACCCATGCTAGCATGGGGAACGGACGTTAAACAATGATGATGATATATATATA
>NC_042997.1:138554906-138572406 GCF_006345805.1 Octopus sinensis | reverse complement strand
GTGAGCTCATATTGCTAGCTCACCGTGTTAAAGCTAACAATATATATATAAATTTTTATATATATAACTATCTATATATATATATATATAATATTATATATATATATACTATATATATATATATAGATATGTATGTGTTTGGTGTGTGTGTGTGTGTGAGTTTGTGTGTTATAGAACCTAAAACTTAGGTGTGTCCCACACATTCAGTTCCCATACTAGCATATATGCTTGTGTGTGTGTGTGTGCACACGCGTGCATGTACATATATGGAATATGACGATATATGTATGTGTAATGCATATACATTTGTATGTATGTTTGTTTGGGTATAATGTGTATAGAGGTAGATGTATTTGTGTGGTGTGTGTGTGTGTGTAAATATGTGTATGCTTACACATCTGCATGTGTGTGTGTACATGTATATAGGTATATATATATATATATATAAAATATATATAAATATATATATATAATTATGTATATATGTATGTATTGCTGTATCTGAATATAGTTAGCTGAATGTTTATGTATGTGTTTGCATGCATGCACATGTGTGCGTATTTGTGTATGTAGCTATATCTGGATATAGTTAACTGCATGTATGTACATGCGCATGTGTGTGTGTGTATATATATAGATAGATACATACATACACATGTGTATTGCAGTGTCTGGATATAGTTACTTGAATGTATGCGCATGCGCATGTATGTATGTGTATACATCTGTGTATGTGTGTGTGTGTGTGTGTATATTTGTATAAATATATTGCTGTATCTGGATGTAGTTAGTTGAATGTATGCACATGAATGCATATGTGTGCGCGTATATATATATATATATATATATATATATATATATAAATACATATATATTGCAGTATCTAGATATAGTTTCTTGAATGTATGCGCATGCGCGTGTATATATGTTTATACATTTGTGTGTATATATACATATATATATTTATATATATACATTGCTGCATCTGGATGTAGCTAGCCAAATGTACGTGCATGTGCATGTATGTGTATCCATGCACATCTGTATGCATGCGCATGTGTATGTGTGCATGTATATATACATGTGTATATATGTATACCCACACGCACATACATATTGCAATATTTGTATATAGATACTTGAATATATGCGCATGCGCGTGTATGTATGTGCCTACATGTGTTTGTATGTATGTGTGTGTGTGTGTGTAAATACATTGCTCTATCTGGATATGTAGTTAACTGAATGTATGCGCATGCGTGCGTATGTATGTGTATGCATGCGTGTGTCTGTATGTGTTTTGTAATTATATGTCCTTGTATGCATCGGTCGGTATACCAGTTTACTTGTTGCTGCTTGCTTATCAACATGGAACAGTGTATATATATGTATGTATAATACTTATATCTGTTTATCTATCTATATGGGTGTATATCTGTTTATCTATATGTGTGTATACGTATATATATATATCTTTGAAATTTTGTTTGTGTAGTTGAGCGTGTTTCATTTTTATTCTTGTGTGATGTATGTGCATGTTATCAAACTGTACGTTGTGTGTCCACACCCTTTTATTGAGTGTGTGTATATTCATATAGCGTTTTGTTAATGTGTGTACATAAGCTCTTCACCACTGAATGTAGTTGGGACATGAACTTATAAGTGCGCACTTCTTTATACTTGTCTTTATGATTGCGAGTGTGTGTGTGTGTGAGTACATACGTGTGTATATGTATATCTGTACAGGTGGTATGCGTATGTGAATTCCAGGGTGTGTTTTTTATGTTTGTACCGTTATACACACATTTATGCTAGTGTTTGCGCACACATTTTTGTGTAGCCTCAACTCAGCTCGAGACAAGTAGACCTATGATCGGACATTGCAGATGTGGCCTTCCCATTTATTTTTCTTCCAATGTGTCCTTCACAGTTATTTTAAGCAAATTGCACATACCCTAGTGGCAGTGTATGCACATTTGTATACACCCCTGTGTAGATCAGTATGGTTATACATACAGGCATTTACTAGGAGGCTTATGTGTACCGAAAGTATGAGCTGTATCTATCATATAGATAGCAGATCTCTCTCTCTCTCTCTCTCTCTCTCTCTCTCTCTCTCTATATATATATATATATATATATATATATATATAATATGCCCTACAGTATAACTAACCCGTGACATTCTCCATATGTCAGTAACTTTCTAATCATAACCTATGTCTGCATAGATGCTTCAACTCGAAACAATCAGACCAGTTCTTGAGGAATTATTACTAGCTATATGATTATTATCATCATCATGGGCTAGTGGAATCATTAGAGCGTCAGAAAGAATGCTTTACAGTAATTTTTTCCAGTGCTTTACATTCGAAATTCAAATACTGCTGCTGTTGACTTTGCTTTTCATCCTTCCTGGGTTGATAGAAACAAAGGACTCGGTATATATAGTCAAATTACATCATGTAGGGTTGATATAATCAACCATACCCCCCCACCTCACACACACACACATACACATATACACCAACTCTCTGCCAAATTAAAACCCTTCTGTCTGTGTTAAAAATCAGTATCATCAACTTAATCGTTAATGCATCAAACAAAATACTTAGCGGCATCAGTTTTGACTCTTCACATTTTGGGTTCACATTCTGCCAAGGTAAACTCTGCCTTACATCCTTTTTTGGGTTTGATAAAATAAGTACCAGTCAAGTGCTGGGCCAATGTAGTCAACTTGCTTCTCTAAAATTTCTGGCCTTATGCCAAAATTAAAAGTAATGAGGATAATAATAATAATTATTATTATTATTATTATTATTATTATTATTACTATTATTATTAGCAATATTTTACCCATCGCTACATACTGAGTTCAAATTCCAGCGAGGTCGACTTTGCCTTTCATCCTTTTGGAGTCGATAAGTTAAGTACCAGTTATGCACTGAGGTTGACGTAATCGATTATCCTCCTACCCCAAATTTCAGGCTTTTGCCTATTGTAGAAAGGATTATTATTATTATTATTATTATTATTATCATCATCATCATCATTATTATTATTTAAGGCAGCGAGCTGGCAGAACCGTTAACGCACTGGACAAAATGCTTAGCAGTATTTCACCTGTTACTACGTTCTGAGTTCAAATTCCGCCAAGGTCAACTTTGCCTTTTATCCGTTTGGGGTTGATAAAATAAGTACTAGTTGAACACTGAGGTTGATGTAATTAACTCAACCCCTCCACTGAAACTGCTGCCTTCTTGTGGTAAAATTGGTAACCATTATTGTTGTTGTTATTATTATTATTATGGCAGTGACCTAGCAGTATAGTTAGCATGTCGTATAAAATGCTTTGCAGCATTTCTTTTGATTCTTTATGATCTGAGTTCAAATTCTGCAGAGGCTGACTTTGCCTTTCATCTTTTCAAGTTTCGTAAAATATGTACCAGTCAAGTACTAGGTTCAATGTAGTCAACAACTACACCCCTTCCCCTAACGAAATTGTTAGCCTCATGCCAAAATTTGAAACTACTATTATTATTATTATATTATATTATTATTATTATTATTATATTATTATAAGGTGGCAAGCTGGCAGAATCGTTAGCACACCGGGCAAAATGCTTAGCAGTATTTCATCTGCCGCTACATTCTGAGTTCAAATTCAGGGTTGATAGATTAAGTACCAGTTGAGTACTGGGGTCAATGTAATCAACTATCCCTCTCCCCAAAGTTTCAGGCCTTGTGCCTATAGTAGAAAAGATTATTATTATTATTATTATTATTAAGGTGGCAAGCTGACAGAATCGTTAGCACACCAGGCGAAATGCTTCGCATTATTTTGTCTGCTGCTACATTCTGAGTACAAATTCCGCTGAGGTCGACTTTGCCTTTCATCCTTTTGGGGTCGATAAATTAAGTACCAGTTGAGTACTAGGGTTGATGTAATCGACTATCCCCCTTCCCAAAATTTCATGTCTTGTGCCTATAGTAGAAAGAATTATTATTATTATTATTATTATACTATTACTGACAGAATAGTTAGCACACCGGGCAAAAAGATTAGTGGTATTTCATCTGCCTTTGTGTTCGGAGTTCAAATTCTGTCGAGGTTGACTTTGCCATTCATCCTTTCAGGGTCAATAAAATAAGTACCTGTTGAACCCTGGGGGTCAATGTAATTGACTTGTTCCCCCCCCCTCAAACTGCTTGTGCCAGAATTTGAAATTATTATTATTGTACAGGATAGAGTTGTTAGAGCATCGGATGAAATGGACCGTGCTATTTAGTTATGTCTACATGAGGGTTAATCTTTGTCTCTCTCCCCTTTCTGAGTTTAACTTAGAGTACCATCAACTGGGGTTGATGTAATTGACTTACCTCCTCCCTGAACTTGCTGGCCTTGTGCCAAAAATTTGAAACTATCATCATCATCATTATTATTATTGTGGAAAACTGGTAGAATTGTTAGCATTCCAGATGAAATGCTTAGTGGCATTTTCTCCATTTTTACTTTCTGAATTGAAATTCTGTCAGGGTTGACCTAGCCTTTCATCCTTTCAGGGTCCATAAAATAAGTACCAGTTGAGTACTGGGGTTGATTTAATTGACTAGTCCTCTCCTCCAAAATTTCAGGCCTTGTGTCTATAGTAGAAATGAGTATTATTACAATTATTATTAAGGTTGCAAGCTGGCTGAAACGTTAGCACACTGGATGAAATGCTTAGTGGTATTTTGCCCGTTGTTACATTCTGAGTTCAAATTCCACTGAGGTTGACTTGGCCTTTCATCCTTTCGGACTCAATCAAATAAGTACCAGTTGAACACTAGGGTTAATGTAATCAACTCATCCCCTCTCTCAAAATTGCTCCCTTTGTGGCAAACTTTGAAACCATTATTATTATTAAAGAGGGGTGCTGGCAGAATCTTTAGCACACTGAGTTCAAATCCCACTGAGGTTGACTTCGCCTTCTGTCCTTTTGGGCTTCATAAGTACTGATTGGGATTGATGGATTTGGCTATCCTCTTCCCATAAAATCTGAGACCTTGTGTCCAAAGTATAAAGTGTTATTATTATGGCTGAATTGTTACTGCTTTGAGTGAAATGCTTAGTGGCATTTTGTCTGCTTTTATGTTCCAAGCTCAAATACTGTTGAGGTTGGCTTTGCCTTGCATCTTTCAGGATAAATAAAATAAGTACCAGTCAAACACTGAGGTCAAAGTTATCAACAAGCTCCATACCCTACAAATTTCAGGCCTTGCACTTTTGTAGAAAAAAATTATCATTATCATATAGTGGTTGGTTTGGCAGAATCATCAGAACATCAGATAAAACTCCTCCCAAGTAACCAGGCAATTAATTCGGAGAAATACTGCACACAATTGGACGAGTTAAAGGCAACAATTCAAGAGAAACGTCCAGAATTGGCCAACAGGAAGGATGTTGTTTTCCAACATGATAATGCAAGACTGCACGTTTCTTTGGGAACCAGACAAAAATTGCTGCAGCTTGACTGGGATGTGTTACCGCACCCTCCATATTCACCAGATAGTGCTCCTTCAGATTTCCACTTATTCAGGTCTCTGCAGAATAGTCTTAATGGTAAAATTTCAATTCCTTAGATGACGTAAAAAGATACCTTGATGAATTCTTTGCCATGAAACCAACTCAATTCTGGGAAGAGGGTATTTTCAAGTTAAAGGAAGGATGAAGACGCATTGTGCAACAAAATCATTGACCTTTTCCTTTCCTTTAAAAATTGGCATGAACTTTCCAGACAACCCAATATAAAGTGAGCAGTTAGATATTAGAAATGTTCTAATGTGACTATACTCCTCTCTCTCAAATTTCAGTTCTTGTGTCTATATTAGAATTACAATTTTGTTTATATTTTTGGCCCTTAATAAGAGATTGCTGGAATGATGAGAGTCAGACAAAAGATCTTGCAACATTCTGAGTTCAAATCCTTCTGAGGACAACTTTGCCTTCTGTATTTCCAGAGTCGATAAAATAAAGTACTAGTGAAGTTTTGGGGTTGATATAATCAACTGTACCCTAGTCCTTTAACAACAAAACACGTTATTATATAATAAACAGGCAGAATCATTTGCAGCTGGGCAAAATGTTTAGTGGCATTTCATCTGTCTTCATGTTCGACTTAGCCTTTCGTTCTTTCAGGGTCTTTGTACCAGTTGAATTGCTTGCCATGTGCCAAAATTTGAAACCATTGTTATTATTATTTATTATTTATTATTAAGGTGGCATGCTTGCAAAAATGTTATCATGCTAAGTAAAGTGCTTAGCAGCTTTTCATCCATGTTTACATTTTGAGTTCAAATTCTGTTGGGGTGAACTTTGCCTCTTATCCTTTCAGGGTTGATGAAATAAAGTACCAGTTATGCTCTGGGAAAAATATAATCAAGTAGCCCCTCTTCCAAAATTTTAGGCCTTCTGCCTCTACTAGGATTATTATTATTATCAACGCAGCAAGTTGGCAGAATCATTAGCACACCAGACAAAATGTTTAGTGGCATTTCTTCAAACTTTATGTTCTCAATTCAAATAATGGGTCCATAAAATAAGTACCAGTTGAACACTGGGGTCAATGTAATTCACTCAGCCCCTCCCCTGAAATTGCTGGCCTTGTGCCATAATTGGAAACCAATATTATTACTTTTATTAAGCTGGCAGAACTCCGAACAAAATACTCAACAGCATTTCATCCATCTTTATGTTTTGAGTTCAAGTTCTGCTAATGTTCACTTTGCCTTTCATCCTTTCAGGGTCGATGAAATAAGTATCAGTCAATCACTAGGGTTGATGTAATAGTCTATCACCCTCCCTCAAGATTTTAGAAAGGATTATTATTAGTGCAATAATAATTATCATAATTACAGAGATGTACATGCATAGCAAGTGACCTGATCTGAAATGTTGTGCTGGAACAAAAACAATTACAGCATGGAAAGTGTTTATTATCCATTTAAAACCCAAAAAACCGTTAGATTCATTTCAACATTTAAATTTAATTTGCCAAAATATTTTCGTCGCTTTGAGACCGTGACCTGTTCACTGACAAAATTCTCTACTGCATCACGGAATTTTGTCAGTGAACAGGTCGCGGTCTCAAAGTGACAAAAATATTTTGGCAAATTAAATTTATATATATGTATATATATTTATATCTGTGTGTGTGTGTATATATTATGTATGTATATATATGTGAATATATATGTATATATGTGCATATATATATATGTATATAAATGTATCTGTATATATATGCATATGTATATATGTATGCATATGTATATATATAGATGTGTGTATGTATATATATGCATATATATATATGTATGTATATGTTTATATATATGTATGTATATATGTGTATATATATATATGTGTATGTATATGTGTGTGTGTGTATGTGTGTGTGTGTGTGTATATATATATATATATAAGATACAGAAATAAATTTTTTATTCTCAAACGCATGATAATGCTAATAAAATAGTGTGAACAGGATAAATTATCCATACAATGCAGAAAAATACATTACCAGCCAGCTATGAGACTCAAACGCACATCTCTGTGATTACGCCTCAGTTGCTTTACCATTAAGCTAAACTGCCCAGTATCGAATTCTTCTGCAATTTTAGAACTTATAAATTTAGCTTCATAAGACGCTAATGTTAAATTCAACTTATGATGAAAGTAAACAAAGTTTGCTTTAGAAACATTGAGATGTATTGAAAGATACAGAAATAAATTTTTTATACTTTCATCGTATATATATATATGTGTATATATGTATATATATGTATGTGTATGTATATATATGTATGTGTATATATGTGTGTATATATATGTATATATATATATGCGTGTGTACATATATGTCTTACTGACGCCCTAACCTTTATTTAATGCCTTGGTCTTTTATACCATTTCCGTTAGCCTCGATGGCACCCTCCCAACCTCCTTCCCCTGCCCCCATCCCAGTCTGGGTGCCTTACATCATATTTGCTACTCTGTTGTAAATGGCTCCGAGTACAGAGTTTGAAAAATGGAAAAACAAAACGGAAGAAAAAGGAAAAGCAAGACTTCACTGAAGATTAATTATTAAACCGAACTGATGTTGTTGTTGTTGTTGTTGCTGCTGCTGTTGTAAATCATCCGAGCCTGTTTTGTATCGTCCATACATGCAGTCCCTTTGATCTCTGTAGTTCCACTGAATGAGCATTCTGGTTGGCGCTAAACTAATGCACACATACATATACAGACATACATTTACATTGAATGTGAATTTTGGGTTATGTGTGTGTGTGTGTGAATGTGTATATTATATATATATCTATATAATGTGTGTGTGAATGTGTATATATATTTATATGTATAAAACCCTCATATATATGGTTTGTTTTTTATTCATTTTGTATATCTTTTACGCTGGCATGAATTTGTATAAAGAAATGTAGATCTGAAGAACAATTGCACTTGTGTATTGAAAAAATTTTCTCAAAAACACACACTGTACATGCAGTGTACTGCATAGTCATGCATGTAATATGTATTTGTGTGTGTGTTTGTGTATGCATATACATATATGTGTATGTGTGTAAATGGATGTGTGTGTATATGTTTATACATGTGCATGCTTGTCTGTTTCTATGAATGTATATATATATATATATATATATATATATATAAACATGTGTATCTGTATATATGAATATGCATGTGTGTGAATGAGCATACATATATGCATGTGTGTGTGTGTGTGTGTGTGTATGTAGATGTATGTGGCACTCCATCAGTTACAATGGGTTCCAGTTGATCCGATCAACGGAACAGCATGCTCATGAAGTTAATGTGCAAGTGGCTGAGCACTCCACAGACACATATACCCATAACATAGTTCTCGAGGAGATTCAGCATGACACAAAGTGCAGAAAGACTGGGCCTTTGAAATACTGGTACCACAGAAACAGGAAGAAAGAGTGAGAGAATGTTGCGGTGGTAGTCTTCCACCACCCTGCCAGAGCCACATGGAGCTTTCGGTGTTTTCGCTCAATAAACACTCAACACCCAGTCTGGGAATCCTATGAACCTGAGTCCACTGCCCTAACCACTAGGCCATTGCGCCTCCACATGTATATGTATATATGTATGTGTGTATATATATATATATATATATTATATATATATATGGAGTGGTTGGCATTAGGAAGGGCATCCAGCTGTAGAAACACTGCCAGATCAGACTGGAGCCTGGAGCAGCCCCTGGCTCCCCAGACCCCGGTCGAACCGTCCAACCCGTGCTAGCGCGGAAAACGGACGTTAAACGATGATGATGATGATATATATGTCTATATATATGTATACATGTGTGTGTGTGTATCTGGCTTGCCAGTCCTCAGTCAAACCGTCCATCTGATACCAGCATGGAATGTGGATGTTTAACGATGATGATCATGATGTATGTGTGTGTGTGAGTGCATGTGTTACAGTCTCCATTGCTTGATAGTTGCAAACAAGTGTCACCATCATAGAAGAAGTCTCCTTCATTTGTAATCTTTCATGAAGGCATGTCTGGCCATAGAGAAATATTACTTTGCTTGGAAACAGGTGATGGTTGGTGACAGGATGGGCATCCAGCTATAGAAAACCTGTCTCACACATGCTATCATGGAAAAGGTTGACATTAAAATGATGATGGCATAGGTATAAGTATATACATATGTGCAGGTGTGGTTGTGTGGTAAAAAGCTTGCTTCCCTATCATATTGTTCCAGGTTCAGTCCCACTGCATGGCACCTTGGGCAAGTGTCTTCTACTATAGCCTCTGGCTGACCAAAGCTGAAAGATGCCCATCGTTTATATGTGTTTGCATTCACGTAACTTAGTGGTTTGGCAAAAGAGACCAATAGAATAAGTACTAGGCTCTAAGAAATATGTTCTGGGGTCTATATGTTTGACGAAAACCCTTCAACCCGCAGTCTAATGACAGATAAGTAAAAATAAAAGAATGTGAATATTGTCTTGAGACACCAGTACTTGCAAAAGTACATTGGATCTATAGTCGGTAGCATAACACCACCTCTTTCGTAGTCTCATTCAGTCAACATAGGCCTTAGTCTTGTCAAGCTGCATGGGAATCTCACTAATGCTGGTGCTTTGATAATGGCTTCCAGGACTCTATGTAAAGTGATTGGTGTTAGAGATCAAAGATGTATAGAAACGATGCCAAAGCAGACACTGGAGTATGATGCAATCCTTGGAGCTGTTCTGTTGAACTGTCAAATCCATGTCACAATGGTTGATGGATATTACAAAATGATGATGTTGATGAGGTACATATATGCGTACCTCTCTATGTGTGTATAAATGACAGAAAAATATTTTGATGAACAAATAAAGAAGCCCGTCGTATATATGTATGTGTGTGTATATGTTTGTGTGTCTGATGCTGGTGTGTTTAGTTCCCCGCAACTTAGTGGTTCGGCAAAAGAGACCGATAGAATAAGTACTAGGCTTACAAAGAATAAGTCCTGGGGTTGATTTGCTCGACTAAAGGTGGTGCTCCAGCATGGCCACAGTCAAATGACTGAAACAAGTAAAAGAATAAGAAAAATCCTAAACTTAGGACAAGTTGTTTCATAACTCAAAACATGCAAATAATTTATATTATATTCAATAATAAATAAATTACTTACATGTCTGTGTTATCCCTTTCTCTTGTATATTACTATATATTCTATATGGTTTGTACAATATATTAAAGAGCATTTTTCATGAGTACTATGGGATTACTTGAATCCATATATTGTGACCTTTTTTTCTATTGTGATTTGATTGCCACCCCTATTTTATTTTATTTTAGAATCTTATTCCATTATTTCTCAAGGTCTTTAATATGGTAATGAACCTAAGTAAATTCAGCTTCTTCTATCTTTCTTCTCTTTATCATACCCTCCCCATCAATCACTCCATTATTACAACTCTATGCCTTGCCCATTTTGCAGAAGATTAAGCTGACATATAGTCCCATCACTTTTGATAATTTAGTAGGTATGTCGCGTGATCACGTGACCAACCAGGCTATCAGATGTTGCTACACATCGCTGGTCACAATGCGCCTCGCATTGTTTTAGCCTTCAAATGACGCCACCCCGCTGGCTAAGCGAGCAGGCCAACAGAAGAAAGAGTGAGAGAAAGTTGCGGCGAAAGAGTACAGCAGGGATCACCATCCACCCCCTGGCGGAGCCTAGTGGAGCTTTAGGCGTTTTCGCTCAATAAACACCCACAATACCAAGTCTGAGAGTTGAAACTGCGATCCTATGACCATGAGTCCGCTGCCCTAACCACTGGGCCATTGCGCCTCCACAGTAGGTAGGTATGTATGTATAAGTATACTGATTTTCCTGATTGCTTGGCTCTATAGCTTTGGCAGATTAACTTTTTTGCTAAACCATCCATAGTCACTTAATAACAATTTCAAATTTTGACACAAGGCCAGCAATTTTAGGTGGGAAGAGTAATTAGTTCGATTATACTGACCCTAGTTTTCAACTTCGTTTTATTGACCTCAGAGGATGAAAGGCAATGTCAAACTCAGCTGAAATTGAACATAAAGAGCCCGAAGAAATGCTGCTTGCCGCCTTACCAAGGTTATATGATAATAATAATAATAATAATAATAATCTTTTCTACTACAGGCACAAGGCCTGATATTTGTGGGAGAGAGGACTAGTCGATTACATAAGCCCCCATGTTTCACTAGTACTTAATTTAACAACCCCCAAAAGGATAAAAAGGTAAAGTTGACCTTGGCAAAATTTGAACTCAGACCATAGCAGCGGGTGAAGTACCACTAAGCATTTTGTCCAGCATGCTAACGATTCTTCCAGCTCACCACCTTAATACTACTAATAATAATCCTTTCTACCATTGGCAAAAGGCCTGAAATTGAAGGAGAGGAGACAAGTCAATTACTTCAACCCCAATGTTTCACTGGTACTTAATTTATCCACCCTGAAAGGATAAAAGGTAAAGTCAACCTTTGCGGAATTTGAACTCAGAATGTAGCGGCATATAAAATACCATAAACAAGTCTACTTTATCTGGGATTGATGTGACTAGTGTTTATGTTTGACACTAATGTTGATACTGTTAGTTTTCTTACCTGAAGGTAACTTTAAGCTAAATAAGCAGATCTCTCAAAATCTTAGTGTCCCGCCAACAAGTGCAGTGTAAGAAATACATATGAACATCAGTAATTCACAAAGCCACCTTTGGTCACACAGGAAAACTAATGGCCACAGAAATTTTGGGTTCCTCCTCACAATTCATCTGCATTAAATAAGTACTCATCAATCAGGTACTGGCAAATTGGTGGTGTACTGTTATATGTATATTTACATGTGCAGGTGTGGTTGTGTGGTAAGAAGCTTGCTTCCTAACCACGTGATTCCCAGTTCAATCCCACTGTGTGGCACCTTGGCCAAGTGAGTGGATTTGGTAGGCAGAAACTGAAAAAGCCCGTCATATATATACATACATACATGTGTGTCTTTGTGTCCATGTCTGTCCCCTCATCACCACTTGACGACTGGTGTTGATCTGTCTACCTCCTCATAACTTAGTGGTTCAGCAACAGAGACCAATAGAATAAATACTAGGCTTGAAATAAATAAGTCCTAGGGTCGATTTGTTAAAACCCTTTAAGGCAGTGCTCCAGCATGGCTGCAGTTAAATGACTGAAACAAGTAAAAGAATAAGAGGATATACACGCACAAGTGTATATGTATGTAAATATATGTATATATATATTTATAGTTTACTCTTCTGTTAAGATAAGATCAAGGAAAAACATATTTTATCCTATTAGAGATGAATATAATTTAATGTACACAGTTTAAAAATATGAGCTACTAATAGTTTCTTGCTTTGAAGACATGTGCCTTGGCAAGTTTTTATAACACACCTTGTGTCTCCAAGCTGTCTTTAAGCTCTGAGTACTTGGTCTATTCTCTATGAAAATCAGGATGCTTGTACATGAGAAAAAAATGAGAAGATTGATGTTGAATAATTCAATGGAAAGGGGTTCCAAAGTCTGCAAAACAACTGCTCAATCCAGAGAGGGTGGTGTTCTCCAGTTTACTAACAGAAATTTGTCCATGTGCTTGCATTTGCTGAAAACTTCAGATCTGGAATTTAGTAGTGCAATGGAATTCTTGGATGTAAAAAGAATTATTCAACCTGTCACTTTTTGCATCAACATGCTTCTCATTGTTTCTTGTAATTTCTCATGTACTAGCATTCTACAAATAGACTAGACCATTATTTTTACATTAACAATATTACCATTGATTTCATGCGACAAAACTCAAATTCTTCATGTAAAACCAATACTATTGTATATGTATGCATTTGTATACTACATATGTGTATATAAGTTTATGTATATGTGTGCATGTGTATATATATATATATATATATATGTGTGTGTGTATGTAAGTATAAATATATGTATGCATGTATGTATAAATATATGTATGCATATGTGCACGCGTGTGTGTATGAATGTATATTTTTGAATGAAAAGTAATATAAAAATAGTTGATCGATATTAAATTGTGGACCACTGAATACTTGCTGGTAAAGTACCATATTTATATTATTTTTCGCAAAAAAGTTGACAGTAACTTCAAAGTTTTGGCCTATATGCCATCACAAAACTGTGTTATGATGGCAAATAAACACAGACTTCAAATTTACTGTCAATTGTTTTAACCTTCAATTATATAAGTTCCCAATCGCACTTATACACACACACATATATATAAATACATATTCATATACATGTGAATGAATCTACATACACACACACACACACACACACACAGAGAAATATATAATTAAGCAAAAAATAGTTATGGTATTCATTGTTATCCTGAGGTTGATGCCCTGTGTCAAATTACTGTGAGTACTGGGTGGCGTGTGGACCCACTACTGAGCCTGATCTTTGGTTGCGTGTCTCACTATATATGGCCTATTTCTGATTTAGGTACATTCAGATACACGCATATGTATATCCACGAATATATATATATATATATTAAGTATAGTAAAGAATGGAGCTGAACAAAGATTTAACCAAGTTCCTTTATTTTATTTTCGACATATGTTTCGAAGTCTGACTTCGAAACATATGTCGAAAATAAAATAAAGGAACTTGGTTAAATCTTCCTTCAGCTCCATTCTTTACTATACTTAATATATAAAACTTCAAATTTCCGCACTAAGGCACGGATCTTATGCCCCATGGTCGTAACTTCAACCGTGCTTTTTCTGTTGTGAATTTTGCTACCCAAGTATCGGTTATCATTTGAATTATCCGTAATAAGATAATTCATTTATCTATTTCAATTATATATATATATATGTGTGTATATATTTACTTAGGCACACTCATAGACATATCTATACACACACATGTATGTGTATATATATATATATATACATACACTCATAAATATATATGCTCATGTAAATGCATAATGATTATCTGTGTATTTATGTGTGAATCTGCATGTAATACATACGCGCGCGCGCATGTGTGTGTGTACGCAGAGAGAGAGAGAGACTGACAGACAGGCAGTTAGAATTGGATATAAATATCCTTATATAAAGTATTTATGCTTCTGCGCAGTTAAATAAGAAATGTCCTTTTTCGTAGTTTGACATTGTTTTCTCTTCTGCAGTTGGACATTTATGTTTGTGTGTGTGTACATACACACACACATGCATATGCTTATAGTCATGTCCATACATTCACACTTAAGTATAATCATAATTATTGTAGCAGAATTTGGTAATCTTGGCATGGTTTGGCTTGTTTGAGAATACGCACCTTATCTCTATGCGTCTGGGACTGTGTTCAGTGTAATATGGGTGTGAGGTTTACTCGGGTTAAAAATGTTTTTTTTGTTACGAAACAACCTGATTCTGTGTTCAATACTACTGCGCATCAGTTTTTGGGCAAGTGTTTTCTTCGCTGTCCTTAGATTGTCAAAATCCTCGTGAGTGGGTGCCGTTCAACGGATGGAAATTGCGTAGAAGATATTCATTTGTGTGTGTGTGCTCTGGTTTATATTTTGCCTTTTCATGTCCCATAACAGAGTTTCAGTGGTTAGAGATTGACAAAATGTGTGCCAGACTGAAATAATTACTTGGATGGTTATGATGGACTAAAACCTTTGAAGCCAGTTCCCCTGCATAGCAGTAGTTTAGTCTCTGAAACCACTAGAAAGAAAAAAAAAGTGGGGGAAAATGAGTGTGTGTGTGTGTGTATGTATGTATATACATACATACATACATACACACACACATATATATATATATGTATTTGATTCTGTCTATATATATGTACATACGCGTGCATATTCATGCACACAAGTTTCATATGGTTATATAACTATATATTTGTGTGTGATATATATATATACACATATATTCACGCATACCCACACACACATATAGGGAAACAGGCAATATTTGCTATTAAACCAGTATATATATACATTGAACGCTCTTCATATATATATATATATATAATATGTATGTACATTCAAATCTTGGTCCGTATTGAGTCTCAACATGCCATATTTTGTATCGAATATGCGAAAAAGGGAAACTCCGAGTAACAACGAACAAAGACTCAGCTTTCAATAAATACTATTCCTCTCTACTTAAACAGCACTGAGTGTTTCCTTTCGCAATTTCTTACAATTTACACAAATGCAATACTGCAAGCCGTCATAATTCTATCTATCTACACTCACACATGCATGTGCAGTGCATCCCTACTTGCTGTTTAACACTTCCATATCAGTCTCGGATGGAGAAGATCTCTCGTCAAAGTCATTCCAGCCATGATTATCTCCTGTCTGTTAAGCTGAAATTTTTCAAGATGATAGGATGTGATATGGAAGTGACTTTGTAGGCTGTAGGTTTTGCTTGCAGGTTAAGTGACACATAGAGACTTCTTCATTGTATGCATATGTAAAATATATGTAAATGCATACAAGCTTTTATGAATATGCTTGTATGGGTATGAGTCTCTTTATATATATATATATATGTGTGTGTGTGTGTATATATATATACACAGACACACATACTCATTGTATATATGTGTGCGTGTCAGTATATACACACACATATATATATATATATACACACACACGCACATACCGACAAATTTATACATACACGCACATACATATGTATGTATATGTATATACAAATCTGTGTGTATGCGTATATGCTTGTGTCTGTGTTTTATATGTGATATATATATATATATGTATGTATGTATGTATCAGAGAGGCCATATCAAAATGTTTGAGCTAGCCGCTGTGGACTATATGGAGCACACATTGCCTTCCACTCTCTTCCTCTTTCGTAAAGGGATTGGCTAAACAAGGCACAGATATCTATATATATATGTATGCATACTTACATGTACCCCCATATTTACACACACATATATGTATACACATACATACACACACACATACACATATATACATATACACTTGCACACACATATATATAAATATAAATGATTCTATGTGTGTATCTATGTATATGTGCATATACGCAAACATATTTTACATATACATAGACAGACACGATTGTTGAATCTGCTAGAAATAGCGACAGTCTGCTTCATCACGTTCTTTAGTCTTAAGAACATATGAGACTTTGGAATCAAAGATAGGACTGCGTATAATGGATCGGACTGACCTGGGGCTAAATGACACATGAGCACTCCAAACACTCTTACAGTGCCATGCTCATACGTACAAACAATTCATATGTACAAATATGCTCACAAGCGTACACATGTATTCTGCCATTGTTTTGTGAGTATATGCATGTGTGAATGGCAACTGGATTTTACATTATATATATATATATATATGTACATATCCACATATACATACACGCACACACATAAATGATTTTATATGTGTATCTATGTATATACGTGTATGTGCGTATATAATGTGCGCAGTTGCGTAATTATGTTTGAATATGAATCTGCGCAGTTACTTAGTATTATTTCTGCATAAAACTGCAGTATTCTCTTCGTATGGCTATGACCTGCATAAGCATACACACGCGTACAGATGCGCACGCACATACATACAAATAAATCCGCCCATACAGGTTTACACTATATCTATTTGTCTCTTAACACACACACGCAAACATGTGTGTATATATATTTTCCGTGTGTTTGTGTGATTTTTATATAAAAGTTTAGTGGAGCAAACAGAGATACAACTCAGTACATGAGTATATATATATATATATATATATATATATATATAATACACACACACACATACTTTTTTTATATATTTTTTAATTCGCAGGTTATGAGAGTGACTCAAAGATAAGAGTTTCACTCATGTCATACTTATA
>NC_042997.1:138514906-138547406 GCF_006345805.1 Octopus sinensis | reverse complement strand
AACTTTATGGGATTAAACTTGAAACCATGTGGTTGCGCAGCAAGCTTCTAAGCACACAGTTGTTTGTGCCTATAAAATGGCTATATGAATTAAGATGGAAACTTTGTACATTTTTTTAAAATTGCTGCAGTTGATCGTCATAAAAAAAAAAACACAAGAATTTGTGCTGCAATTAGCTAAAATTAAAGGATTCTCCTCTTCAAAACAAATATCTGATGGTTAATGAAACCAGTCTGTTTTGGAAGAGAATGTTTTTAATCTAGTTCAGAAATATGGTTAGTGAATTCAAAGAATGTGAAGATCAAATCACATTATTGTTATTATTATTATTATTATTGAGTGAGAGTGCAGTGCATGCCATCAAAGTAACACTGGGGTAAAACATACGAAGCGTAGTATACCCATCATGACTACCTGTCTGATAGGGGTACACCAGGCACATGCATCACAACCATATGTGCACAACATGGTGATCTCATATCAAGATAAACGGCACATGATCTTGCGGGCGGGGCCCAGTTAGAATTTTCTTCTGGTCGAGTAACCCATCCCACTCAAAAGGTCCCTGAATAAGGGCTGTTTAAGGATGTTGAACGAAACACCCATGTTTCCAGAGGTGAATTATTCAAACCTCAAAGAATCCCTCTCAACACATGGCTATGATGCTCCCCCACCACTTCTGCTCGTGATCAGAGATGCACATATCGTCAGCCACTAAGGGACATGCTCAACTGGTTACGGTCAAACAACTGACAAGCAAACCTGTGGTATTGAGCAGAATATTTGCTGTAGCCCATCTTTTATACCAAGACAAAACAATGTACATGATAACACTTCCAATCAGTTAAGATCAGAAGCCATGAGAGCCACTGCTTGGTACTGCATCAGGGCATTTATTATTATTATTATTATAATGCATTAGATGACG
The DNA here is from genome assembly GCF_006345805.1 of Octopus sinensis. Taxonomy (NCBI): domain Eukaryota; kingdom Metazoa; phylum Mollusca; class Cephalopoda; order Octopoda; family Octopodidae; genus Octopus; species Octopus sinensis. The sequence continues at coordinate 138,546,478 of NC_042997.1, read as the reverse complement.
GTTTTCTCACTACTAGGGTACGAGACATGGTGACATTATGGAAACAACGATGCTTCTTATCCTAGTGTAAACTTAAACATGAACAGTAGCAAGCACTATGTCTCTCTCTCCTATCTCTCTCTCCCTCTATTTCTCCCTCTTCCCACTTGCTCTGAGTGCAGATATGAGTAGCATATGGGAAGGATAGGAAAATATTAGATTTATAAGCCCTAAAATTCACTCCATAAATGCCTACGGGGTATGGCGTAGTGGTTAAGAGCACGGGCTACTAACCCCAAGATTCCAAGTTTGATTCCAGGCAGTGACCTGAATAATAATAATAATAATATAATAATAATAATATCGAAAAATACCTTAGGAATGAGAACCCAGGTTCGAAATTTCCCTAAGACACCTGATGAAGGCTGGCAGATATATCAGCCAAAACGTGCTAACAACAAACAAGATGAGGACAAATATCCATCAAATGTAAATAATGTACATAATTCCTCATCTCTTAAATATAGAACAGAGACTCACACATGCACTTGATTGATCATCTGTGTATGTTAATTTTTTTTTTTTTTAAACAATTTTGGCTGTTTTACTTTAAATTTATGCATTATGTCTGGAATTTTTTTCTTCTTTTGATGCTCTTTTTAGCTGTTGTTGTCTATTGTTTAATCTTTGCTTTTCTGCTAGAAGTGTTTTGCTTTCATATTTCTTGATTATTGACATGGAAGCTTGCCATCTAATAGAAAAAAGGAAAATGGTATTAAAGTATATAATTTTCTATTTCTGTGTGACTCTACCGTTGATGATGAGGTGGCTGCTGTTCTTGTTGTTGTTGTTAAATCTCACTGGAGTCAATGTCATCTGTTTTCATTTCTCACTCCATAAAATATAAAACTAGTCAAATTTATTGGGGGAAGTTGATTTAATTAATCCCCACCTCCCGCCCATTTCCTGTAAAATATTTGGTCTTGTGCCTATGTAAAAAAAATTTTTGTTCTTGCCGTTGTGGCACTAAATGCTAGAACTGGTAAAGTCTTCAGTACCCAGTAAGGTCAACTTTGCATTTTATTCTATTCTCAGAGTGAGGAAATGATTTGATAAAGTAAGTACCCATCAGGTACTGATACCTTATATAATCAAATATATCTTTACCCAGATTTCTATCTAACATTTTAACTATTATATATTATTACTGTAATAATCATTATCATTAGTGCAGATGTTGTTGCAATTACTACAGATTCCTAGTAATGATTATTATTGCTTCTGCTATCTAGTAGCAGTAATGTACTGGAGTTTGATCATTTGTTTACTCCTCTTCACTCATTTGTAGTATCCATGATAGGCTACAAGGCTGTCTTGTTTTCATGTATATTATTATTATTATGCTGAAAACAAGACAGGGCCATCTTGTGCTGCCTTTCTTACATATCATTATTGTGACTAGTGTTCTTGTTTGGTCTATATATTTGCATTTTTTCATGTTTCTAATAAACCATCATCATTTAACATCTGCTTTGCCTGCAGGCATGGGTTGGACGGTTTGACTGAAAACTGGTAAGCCAGGGAGCTGCACCAGGTTCCAATCTGATTTGGCATGGTTTCTATGGCTGGATGCCCTTCATAACACCAACCACTCCAAGAGTGTAGTGGGTGCTATTTATGTGTCTGGCATCAGCCATGACTACGATCTCACTTGGCTTGATAGGTCTTCTCAAGCATGGTATATTGCCAAAGGTCTCAGTCACTGCCTCCTAGAGGTCCAAAGTTCAAAGGGTGCCTTTTATGTGCCACCAGCACAAGTGCCAGGTACATGACACTGGCATTGGCCACAAGATTTCACCTGACTTGACAGATCTTCTCAAGCACATAGACACACACACACTCACACACACATATTTGCATATATATCATCATATATATATATATATATGTATGAATGGATTATGTCCATGCTTGGGCACCACCTTGAAAGGCTTAGTCGAACACATCTACCCAGTACTTTTATTTGAATTTGGTACCTTTTCTGTTGGTCTCTTAAGCTGAACTGCCAAGTTATGGGGGATGTAAATAGACCAACACTGGTTATAGCAGACAAATGCAAAGACACATACGAGATATTAGATATATACATAAATACAAGATGGGCTTCTTTTAGTTTGTTTACTAAATCCATTCACAAGGCTTTAGTCAGCCTGAGGCTATAATAGAAGACGCTTGCCCAAGGTACCACAATAGGACTGAACCCAGAACTGTGTGGTTGGGTAGCAAACTTCTTATCACACATCCACACCAGCACCTATGTATGTGTATATATATATATCTTTTACTCTTTTACTTGTTTCAGTCATTTGACTGTGGCCATGCTGGAGCACCGCCTTTAGTCGAGCAAATCGACCCCAGGACTTATTCTGTGTAAGCCTAGTACTTATTCTATCGGTCTCTTTTGCCGAACCGCTAAGTTACGGCGACGTAAACACCAGCAACAGTTGTCAAGCGATGTTGGACACACACACACACACATATATATATATACATATATATGACGGGCTTCTTTCAGTTTCCGTTTACCAAATCCACTCACAAGGCTTTGGTCGGCCCGAGGCTATAGTAGAAGACACTTGTCCAAGGTGTCCCGCAGTGGGACTGAACCTGGAACCACATGGTTCCAGGTTTGTACATATTTATATATGTATATATATGTATTCAAAATTTTTGTATTTCTATAAATATGTGTTGTGGTATTGTAAATGGGAGTGTGGAGAGCATAAAGAATATTATTTTATCCATGAAAATTAGCCAGACCTTTAGGTAATTGTTTTATGCATGTCTATGTCTAATTATCAACTTTGTGGCAGCAACAGCAGCACAACTGCAGAGGGAGTGGAAGGGTATTATATCGTCGTTGTTGTTGTTGTTGTTGTTACAGAGTGACTGTTACAAACTTTGTTCTGTGCACATTACAACCTGCTGCGAGGCAGGAGATACACCACTATGACTGCTTTTGGGAGACATACAACCAGCTAGACTGACAGAAAGCAGCAGTAGTGTCATCCTGATTCATAAGTTTTCATTCACATTGTGTCTTAGCTGCACTCTCTCTCTCTACTTCAAAATGCAGACTACTGCTACATTGAACTAACTATCTCTGATTTGTTGATGCTCCCTGCATTAAATATTTTCACACTAACTTACTTAGCTATTGCTTTTCAAGTAGATGTTGCCTCGAGTAATTAACTTTATGATTTATTAATATATTACAGAACATATTAATTTAGTATCAAGGTTTTTTTTTTTTGTTTCATTTTATTTGTAGTTATGGTGGTTTTTTGCTTGTTTTTGTTTTTTTTGTTGGGGGGGCGGTTTTGTTACTAGATAAGACACAGGAATAATTTTCACAAGATGGCCTATAGTTGACAGATTTATTCTCATTGCATATTGGTTCATCCATTGATTCTGGAAACAGGTAAAGCAAACTCGACCCTATGGGATTTCAACTCAGTGCGTTGTTGGGATGAAATAGAATACTATTAATTATTAGTCTGTTAGTTTGGCGCTCTTATGTTTCTGCCAACTCACTATTTTTTTTTTTTTGCTGTTTTTTTTTTAAGGCAACTGAAATAGGAAGAAGCAGTTAAGAATTAGACTAAATGAAATGACAAACAGTGTTTTTAATTTCAGATCTTGACGTCCTTAGTTCAAATCCCACGGCAGTGTCAGCTATAGCCTGTAGCTTTCATTCCTCCTGGGTCAATAAGTTAGGAATTGAATAGGTATTGCTGGTGGCAGTCAATAATTGACTATAGCTTCATAAACTGTTTAGTCTTCTTCCAATATGAAAAAAAAAAAACGATAATTAATACATATAGCTTTATGTGCTTCAAGATCCTTTGTTCCAAAAAAGAATTATTTTACGCTCTCTCAAAAGTTTATAAATTCTTTGTTGGTAAGAAAAAGTTTCTAAAATAGAGAAATTCAAAGGATTGCTTTAGCCCAATGGTAGAATGCCTGTCATGTCTACAGGAGATGTGGGTTCATGTCTCACAGGCAGCCTTTGACATTTTCTATCCAAAAGGGTTTTTCAACCCAGTATTTACATGCCATTATTCATAACTTTATCTGTTTCAAGATCCATTGTTCCAAAGAAGAATCAGCTCACTTTTTCTTAAAAATTTATAAATTCTTATGATGTAAATAATTAAAGTAAAAAGGTAAAGACTCCCTTCAGTCATGAATGACCATAGAATTGCACCTAGAAAGTTTCCCTCCAAGGCACAATTTTGGACAAGGTTGTTTATCGAAGACCAGCAGTCACCCGTACATACAAGTCTCTCCTCTCCACACCACCGATGTTATCCGAGGGAAAGGCAAAGGCCGATACAGCTTGACACCAATGATGTTGCAGCTCATTTCTACTGCTGAATGAACTGGAGCAACGAGAAATAAAGTATCTTGCTCAAGAACACAACACAGCCTTGTCCGGGAATCAAGCTCACTACCTCATGATTGTGAGCATGACGCTCTAACTACTGATCCATGCACCTTCACTACATGAATCATTAATAGTCACTGTAAAGGATAACTGGCTAAATGGTTAAGTTTATTGACCTACATACTCCTGAGTAAGCAGTTCAAGACCTGTTGTAAGGTAATTCAACATGTCATTGCTCAAGAAATAGCATCTTACTTCATCTTATAAAGACAGACAGCTAAGTATTGAACTTCGTCTCCATGTAGCATAACTAATTAATGATAGACTAGCAGCTTACTGTGGGGAGATTTGTATCAGATCCATTTAGTATTACATAATCCAAAAATAAGCACTACTTGTATGTATTCCCATGGTTTGAAGAAGGATGTATACTTATTTATTTATTTATATCAACTTTGCTGATTTATGCAGTTGATAACCAATTTAGTTTATTTAAATGTTTTAAAATAGTGATTTCTTACTTTAAAACCAGATAACATATTTCTGTGAGAGAGGTATAAATAACTGCAAGAACTCTAGTACAGAACTTATTTTTACTGCCCTCAAATAAAGAAAAGAATTTGGACTTTGGAATACAGAAGATTGCAAGTAGATAGTCTGGTGTTCTGCAATTTCTAATATGGTATCCTATAGGTAGAAAGCTAGTAGATATGTTAGCAAGTTGGACAAAAATTTTTAGTCGCATTTTTGCATCTTTATGCTCTGGGTTCAAATCCCATCAAGGTTAACTTTGCCTTTCATTCTTTTTGGGTTGATAAAATAAGTGCCAGTTAGCACTGGGGTTGATATAATTGACTAGCCAACTCCCCCAAAATTTCAGGCCTTGTGCCTATAGTAGAAAGAAATACAGTATCCTGAAGGTCTTGGTTAATAAAAGTCGAAACCTAGGAAACTTGTTTTGCTATCCATTTCATAGTAAAATCACTGTTTGCTGGATGCTTGTGCCTATGTATGTGTCTGATATTTCAGTGTTTGAACCTATGGTACCAAAATTGGCTTTATGGTTCAGTATCTCTATGAGAACACTACTAAACTGTAAGAAAATATGGCAATGGATTGATTTTCTTAATTTTACAACTCTCTTTTATGTTCTTAAAATCAATGAAGTAGATCTTGTTAGTTTGCTGAAATTCTCATTTTCACCACCATCATCATTATTGTCTTAACATTTGTTTTCTTTTTTGGAGATGACAAAAAAATAAGTGATTATCTTATGAACTTCATTAGCTTACAGCTGTTTCTGCTCTAAGTGGATTCATAGTTGAGTGCCTGAGTAGCACTTCATTCTGAAGTATATGTACATTGAGTTCCACACCATGTTATTAGTCTCACAATGCCTAAGCAAAATGTATGTGTGTGTGAGAGAGAGAGAGAGGGACATATGCAGCATACTATGCTGTGTCTGTCACTCAACCTGCTAGAAATAGCAACAAAACCTCCTTCAAATTACACCATATCATCTTAAAAAAGAAATTACACATTAGTTGTAATTGTAGATAGCCCTAGGTATACCCTATCTGAAAACAACTCAGAATTACCATGGCTAGAATGCCTTTGACCATAGGCCTTCTAATTAGGGTTGACTTGGAGCTCCAAACAACAACAATATCCTTAACCACTTGCCTGTCCAGATAGAATGTCTGTATTTCATAAGTTTGTCCTAAATGTCCATGCTTGTTTTCAAACTTTTAGTTAGCCCTTGTTTCGTACATTCTGACTTAAACAAAGCTTTCCTTTCATAAGTCCCTCATCACTCAAGTGGTTGAAAAAATATTAGGAATGGGCATCATATATGATGTATGGACACCAGGGAAATGTATCACATGTGATATACAGGACAGGCAAAGGGTTAAATCATACTTCACCACTTCTTTCTCCCCAGTTAGAGCACCAGCTTGCGATATTCCTTCCAGCTTTCTATGCTCTCAGTCCAAATCCTACCAAAGACAACTTTGCCTTTCATCTCTTTAGGCTAGATAAATAAAGCACCACCCCTGTACTAGGGTGGGATAGTAATTCTTTTCCTTTTTTTCTGGAAAATATTAATTATGTTCAAAGTTGGAGAAAGATGGACTCAGATTTTAAAAATACCCAAGGTAGGTGCTGGCATGACTGTGTGGTTAAGAAGCTTACTTTGCAACCATGAGTTTTCAGGTTCATTTCATTGTGCAGCACCTTGGGCAAGTGTCTTCTACTACACCTCTAGGCTGACCGATGCCTTGTCAGTGAATTTGGTAAACAGAAATTACATGGAAGCCTGTCTTGAATACATATATATTTGTGTGTGTGGTGGGGTGTCATTGTGTTCGTCTACCCCATCCATCACTTGATAACCAATATTGGTTTGTTTACATCTCTCCTAACTTAGCAGTTTGATAAAAGAGACTAATAGAATAAGTACCAGACTTTTAAAAACAAATGAGTACTGGAGCTGATTTGGTTGAGTAAACCCTTCGTAGTGGTGCTCCAGCATGGCTACAGTCCAATGACTGAAATGAGTAAAAGGTAGAAGAAAAACAATAAAAGCTATGTCACATGTTATGTCAGTATCCTTATGACTCCATCAGAAGTTAAGCACCAAAAGAGGAAGGAAGAGAATCATTCATGTGTGTCACATGTCCACATCAGTTGCTCTCATCTCACCTGAATATATTAACTGCAATCTTGAATATCGAGTTTCCTCCCTCAGTTTACTTGCACCCTTTAACATTCAGGTTATTCTGTCAAATGTAAGGCTTATTTATTCACATTGTTTTGAATTAGTCATACATTATCTTGTGGCTTCAAGATTTCGATGATGTGATTATTTACTTCACAACCTTCGGTGCACAAAACACTCCTCACGTACACAGTTTATGAGATGGTTGTGATCTGTAAATAGTTTTGAGTTGGAACCAGAAAAAGAACAATGAACATAGGCGCAGGAGTGGCTGTGTGGTAAGTAGCTTGCTTACCAACCACATGGTTCCAGGTTCAGTCCCACTGTGTGGCACCTTGGGCAAGTGTCTTCTACTATAGCCTCGAGCCGACCAAAGCCTTGTGAGTGGATTTGGTAGACGGAAACTGAAAGAAGCCCGTCATATATATGTATATATGTGTGTGTCTGTGTTTGTGCCCCCCCCCCCCAACATCTCTTGACAACCAATGCTGGAGTGTTTACGTCACCGTAACTTAGTTCGGCAAAAGAGACCGATAGAATAAGTACTAGGCTTACAAAGAATAAATCCTGGGGTCGATTTGCTTGACTAAAGGCAGTGCTCTAGCATGGCCGCAGTCAAATGACTGAAACAAGTAAAAGAGTATGTAATGCGCATGTCAAAATAAAATGGAAGAGAAGAATAAAAACGCTGTGTCAAACAAGTTATATGATGGTCTGCATGCCATGTCTGACACCACTATCACGCAGCTTTGCTGCAGTTTCCTTGTTTTTAGTATGACATTATAGAGTAGGTGTGAGAAGCTGGATCTGTTTGAGCCAAAACCAGAGAGAATATTTTGGCCAGATATAGTCAATTTAAATGCAAAAGAGTTAATGTCAGTTTTCATACTGTTGAAAGTGTTACTAGAAGATTGAACTCTAGATGATTCTTGGATCCTTTTGGAAAGGATAAACTAGCCAACCAGCAGTTTTGAACTATGCGCTACAAGTCTAGAATAAGAAAAATGTACCTTATGTCAGTTTTCCTAACAGAAACCTCTACATTTAGCCATGGGTAAACTGCAGCCCACAAGACATTCTAAATGGCACACATAATGAAAAATTATCTTGACTATTTTGGTAGTGCAGTCTGCTTGACAATGAATCGTGTTTCATGCAGCCCACTTCTTGAAAAACGGTTGCCCAAGCCTGCTCTACATGATGACTGAATTTGCTAGAAGTAGCAGCTAAGTCGTCATCAAACCACACATTACCATCTTAAAATTAGAAAAAAAAAAACACATTGGATAATATTCTCTAAAATGCTGGTGACATGTAAAGGATACCCAGTACACTCTGTAGAATGGTTGGCATTAGGAAGGGATCCAGCTGTAGAAATCAAGCCAAATCAGACTGGAGCCTGGTGCAGCACTCTGGCTTACCAGTTCCAATCAAACTGTCTAATCCATACCATCATGGAAGATAGACATTAAATGATGATGATGATAAATTTCTTGAAGAAAGATAGGATAGTCATGGTTGGAATACTTTATCATGGATGCGCTTGGTCAGAGCTGACTTGGGATTGAAATGCCCCCAATTTCTTCCAATGTGATAGCAATGAGTTTTACTTTTATAATGTACCTATTTTACAGCTAAGCCATTGTAAGAGACTTCTCCAAAATAATAAAGCACAGTAAGATGCAGCCATGGCTGTTTGGTAAGAAGTTTGCTTCACAACCACATGGTTTCAGGTTCAATCCATTGCATGATACCTAGGGTAGGTGGCTTCTACTATAGCTCTGGGCCAACCATAGCCTGGCGAATGGATTTGGCATACAGAAACTGAAGGAAGACAGCAAGCTGGCAGAAATGTTAGCTTGCCAAGCGAAATGCTTAGTGGTATTTCATCTGCGCTATGTTCTGAGTTCAAATTCTGCCACTGTCAACTTTGCCTTTCATCCTTTCGGGGTCGATTAAATAAGTACCAGTTACACACTGGGGTCAATGTAATCGACTTAATCCATTTGTCTGTCTTTGTTTGTCCCCTTTGTGTGTAGCCCCTTGTGGGCAGTAAAGAAATAAGAAACTGAAGGGAGTCTGTTGTATGTGTGTGTGTTACTGCCTCCTTACCTTCACATCATGTGACAGTCACAAGTGAGTTTTGCCACCATGTAGGTGTTATCCTCTGTTTCCAATCTTCTGAGACATATCTGGTCATGGGGAAATATTACCCTATTTGGAAACAGTTGAGGGTTGGTGATGGAAAGAGCATATGGTTGTAGGAAAAATCTACCTCAACAAATTCCATCTAGCCCATGTGAACATGGAAAAGTAGATGTTAAAACATTGATGATGATGATGATGATGAAAGCCAGTGATAGAATATAAATTCTTGACACTTCAGCTAGATGAGAAGTGTCTTCTTGATTCAGCTAATTATGAACTTATCACTATGTTTGAAGATGCCAAAATCAATAGCTGTTATGGTGAGAGAATTAAAGTTTCGAATTTAGTGTTCAGATACAATTTTTGCTTTGTTTCATTTCTTCATCAAAATTTGTATTTCATCATTATATTTAGGGTGAGGTGACCTTCAGGTTTCTCCATACATATAAGCTCAATAAAAAGCCCTTTCATAATACTCTTTTACTTGTTTCAGTCATTTGACTGCAGCCATGCTGGAGCACTGCCTTTAGTCGAGCAAATCGACCCCAGGACTTATTTTTTGTAAGCCTAGTACTTATGCTACCGGCCTCTTGCCGAACTACTAAGTTACAGGGACACAAACACACCAGCATTGGTTGTCAAGCGATGTTGGAGGGAAAACACACACACACATATACATATATACGACGGGCTTCTTTCAGTTTCCGTCTACCAAATCCACTCACAAGGCTTTGGTCGGCCTGAGGCTATAGTAGAAGACACTTCCCCAAAGTCCTACGCGGTGAGACTGAACCCGGAACCATGTGGTTGGTAAGCAAGTTACTTACCACACAGCCACTCCTACAGAATATTAAAACAAGAAAACTGTAGGTCAACAAAGAAACATATAATCATTCTACTTACCCAATGTGAATCAATGAGGGGACACCTTATTGTCTTAAAAAAAAAAGGGGGGGCGTGAAGACATATTGGATAATGCAGTTCAAGATGCATGAAAATTTTTACTTATACAGAATGCTTTGTATATAGTTGTTTCTAAATTAGGCATACAATCACAAACGTGGAGGTGGAATAGAGTTGATTACATCAGCCCCAATACTTGACTGTTACTTTATTTAATAGCAATCATTAAGGATGAACAGAAAAATTAACCTCACCACTACAAAAAAAAAAAATGCTTCCAGTGCTTACTGTAAAGTGGTTGGTGTTAACAAGGACATCCAGCTGTAGAAACCATATCAAAGCTTGACAATGGAGTTCAATGCAGTTCTTTGGCTTGCTGGGTCCTGTCAAACTGTCTAACCCATTTCAGCCTTAAATCCTGGTGATGGTTTCAGTCACTAGACTATGGGGGTAACACTTTAAAGTTTATTTTCTAGTGGGGGCGGGGTGTTTGTTCCTTCTCAAGCCATGCCTGGCTCATAAGGGCCAGTTTCCCGGTTTCCTTGGTGTATAGGTTCCCCACCTGGACAGGACGCCAGTCCGTCGCAGATGAACTGCAAGATGCAGGAGGAAAGAGTGAGAGAAAGTTGTGGCGAAAGAGTCAGCAGAAGTTCGCCATTACATTTTGCCGGAGCCACGTGGAGCTTAGGTGTTTCGCTCATAAACACACACATTGCCCAGTCTGCAATTTGAACCCGCGATCCCTTGACCGTGAGTCCGTTGCTCTAACCACTAGGCCATGTGCCTCCACAGTGGGGGTGGGGTGCATAAAGAGAGATAACTTGGTGCACCAATTTATGTGGACATAAACACATATGCACACAAGTTTCAGCACAGTTTCTGTCTGTTTACTCTCACTTCAACTTTCTCTTCTCCAATTAAAATATCTTTTGGCCTTGATAGATTTGTTCCATCATTTAATTTGTTTGTAACAACTTTGCAACACTATCATCTGCCAGACAGTCAAGCATTTGTTATCTTGTTTAGTGACCCGGTCATCTTGACAGTTTCTCCGTCTAATATTTATGCTGTGCTGATACAGCAAGCAAAACTACATTATATTGTCATGTTCACTGTTTTGCTCAATGACTTTGTCTGATGTAGCGTCGGGGATAAGGTCATAAGAATTGCACCATCATGTTGTATCACACACACATGCACACACACGCGCACAGGGAAAACATCTGAACCTGTGAAGGTTGTAAGTTGAATTATCTGTCATTAAGACAACTTCAAATCAAGCTGCCATGACAACATTGTGTTTTTGCTTAATCAACAATTCTAGTCTCATGTGGTGAGAAGCTTGCTTTCCAACCACATGGTTCCGAGTTCAGTTCCACAACATGGCACCCTGAGCAAGTGTCTTCTACCTCAGGCTGACCAAAGCCTTGTGAGTCGATTTGGTAGACAGAAACTGAAAGAAGCCTGCTGTATATATGTGTATATATGTATGTGTATGTATATCTGTGTTTGTCCCTCCACTACTGCTTGACAACCAGTGTTGGTGTGTTTACATCCTTGTAACTTAGCAGTTCAGCAAAAGACCAATGGAATAAGTACCAGATTTAAAAAAGAAATACTGGGGTCAATTCATTCAGCTAAAAATTCGAGGCAGTGCCCCAGCATGGCTGTAGTTTAATGACTGAAACATGTAACTGATAAAAGATACATGTTAGTGTGCTTCTGCAGATAAATTTATTCTTTCTCATATTTATTGTTTTGTATTCTTTGAAATTTTATTTTTCAGTTCTTCTAAATTCCTGAGATTGAAGAAGCATTATTTTTCTGTAGATTAGCTTTCGAGTAAATGCTTATCATTCTGTAATAGCCCCACCATAGGAGGTTATTTGGCAGTATTAGTGGCAATGTCTTGAAAGAAATTTCAAGCTGCATCCAGTTGCAGGGCCCTAGTTCAGGAATTCCAGTGTTTTGAGAAACTGCTTCTTAGGCACTGGTCTGCTCTGACTGTGGCAGCCATGCTATTCCTTTGGATCCACATGGAGAAGAGGGAACATGCTTCATGGGCAACGACCTGTCCTTCATACCATATATATCTCAGTTTGGATCCCATCGAATACCCTATCCTGGAGACATAGAACAAGTGACAATGTTATCAACTAACTTCCTTGTCCTAAATTTCAGGCCCTGTGCCTCTTTCAAGGGTTCTTGCAATACAAGTGAAATAAATTCAACTGGGAATCAAAATCAATACTTGGACTGTACTTAAAAATAACTTACTTTTATATCTAACCGAGCCAACCCCATCAATCTGCAAGTGAGCATAACTTGGTAACATATATCATGTTTTGGCTAATTGTTTTCCCAGACATTCTCTCGACATTCCCACCTTTTGGTTTGATCCAGTAGTATATCTGTGATAGAACAGCTACCCGGAAAGGGGTTACACCAACACTAAGCTGGTTCTCATTTTTCAGCTGAGTCAACTGAAGCAACAGGAAATGAAGTGCCTTGCTCAAGGACACAATGTACCACTCAGTCCAGGGATTAAACACACAACTTTATGGTTGTGAACCCCTACATTCTAACTACTAGGTCACACACTTTCAACACCTATACATGTTTTATATTATAGACTAGAAGTGAAAGAGTTGAGTGGAATTGATACTGGATTACCAGCATTTCACTGTGTATTTTGTACATGACACATAATTTTAAGCACATCATTAATCCTATATCTGTCCACTTAGGTACCTGATCTTCTGAGAATGTCATCCATCTGTCATCATAAGTCTAGTGCCCTATCCAAAGAGAGATTTTTATCTCTCAATCTCTTAATACCATGAAACTAGATCTGAGTTCTTGCCCTTAACCCTTTAGCATTCAGATTACTCTGTCAAATGTAATACTTATTTATTTACATTGATTTGAATTAATCATGCATTATCTTGTAGCTTTGTATCAACAGTTCTAGTTTCATGTGGTGAGAAGCTTGCTCTCCAACCACATGGTTCCAGGTTCAGTTCCACAGCATGGCACTTTGGGCAAGTGTCTTCTACTATAGCCTCAGGATGACCAAAGCCTTGTGAGATTTCAATGATGTGACTGGATAATTTTACATTGACATTGTTGAGTAGGTGTGAGAGGCCAGATCTGGCTAGTTTGACTATAAAACAGAAAATTTGGGGCTGGAAACGGTTAGTTTTCATGCTAAAAGGCTAAAAGCCCTCCAAGGGCTTACGAGACATTTACAGTTACACACATTACTATGGGAAACATGTATATATTGGGTGATTCTGATTAAAATTAGGTGTGAAGGTTATTAGAAAGTGCCACCTAATTTTATATAGTCCAAGATGAATACTTGATATACCCCAAGTTGACCATCTTTGAGTAGACCTCAAATCAAAGGTGTGCCAGCTTTTACTATTCCTTTTTGTATATCCAGGACTATATTATCTAATCCTTCATTTTTTACTTTTTTTTTTTTTTTTTTTTTTTGTAAGATGGTTGGGTGTAATCTTTAGGAGATTTAGTTGCTGTTTGGGCAGATCAGGCAAGTTATAAAGACTTTCCTTGTTGGATCATATATCTTCTAATTTTAGATTAAGTTAAAATATTGTCAACCTCTCGGTTCTTTATATATAACTTTCTTTACAGTTCTGATAATAAAAGTTGAGTTTTCTGTGTAATCTGGAAGTCAATGACTTCTGAAATAAAAATAATAAAAAAAAAGGAAAAAATGCTCTTGTCTATTAAATACTGAACTCTGCATTAAACAGCAACTAGTCATATGCCAAAGGAAGACAGCTGCAAGGAATATCAAAGCTCTTACTCTCAGTTGCAAAAAACTAACAATAACAAAAAAAAACAAATGTAAAAAAGAAAAAGAAATAAACAACATGGCAAAACAACATGATACAATGAACAGCAGCTGATGTAATGACAGGAGGTTGTTGTTGCTGTTGTTGTTGTTACTATGTTGATCAGATGCCACAGAATTCTTGCCTCCAGCTGCATGGGAGCAGGCATAAAGACAGATGGCTTACTACTGGTGGCTAAAATACTGTAGATTGTTGAGGTGATTACCATGCGATAAGCAAGATTTGTTCAGAGTTAGTCAGTCAAGAGTTTTTCACTGTGAATTGATGAGTCTCTCTGTGAAGAGTTGTTGCTCTCTAATCAGAAATGTTTCTAGCACTGCATGTGAGGCTCAAATGCAATAAATGTCACATTCAAGATGGTAATATACCTATTCAAGTCTTTTGAGATAATGGTACAAAGAATTCAGACAGGCCATCCCAACAAGAAAAATATGGTTTTAGCTTTTGATGAAGTATTGTACTTACATTTCTGGTTAGATTTCTGGACTTTTTTCTGTTCTGTTGTTGAGATTCAGATCATTGTTGAACATTGATTCATAATTGCCCCAACCATGAGCATTGAGCATCCACTTCCTTTGTATATCAAAGAAGACACTATCCAATGTATCTCCCACCCAATTGTGCTTTTTTTATTATTCCAGACTAGTGTACCCTTACTATTAGAAATTACCATATTTTCATTGATTAGTGAAAATGGCTTTCAGTAGAAAAAGTATGTATATATTTCAGTCAATGTTACCAATTTGTTTCTCACTAAGTATTAGATAACTGGATATCAAATAACAGGTCAGTTAACTAACACCGTGGGCTCTTCAGCATTGGTAGGTATGGAAAAAATATGGTGACTCTATTGAAAATATACGAGTGCATAGTTTTTCTGATTTATGGATTTTTAACAAAAACACAACAAACGGAAAATTTCACAAAAACATAGCAAACAGAAAATTTGTAGCTAATTCTTCATCAGTCAACGTCCAAAAGATTATTACAATTTTGTGCCTTTAGCTATTAGACTGTTGCCATGCTAGAACACTGCCTCAAATAATTTAATCAGATGAGCAACCTAAGCTTAGTACTATTCTGTCTGTTTTTTGTTGTTTTTTTTAACTGCTAAATTATAGAGATGGAAACACATCAACACCAGTTGTCAAATGGTGGTGGGGAACAAACAAAGACACACACACATGTATACTGAAAATTTCTTACAGTTTCCATGTACCAAATCCACTCACAAGACTTTAGTCAGCCCAAGGTTGCCACACTGTGGAACTGATCCCAGAACCATGTGGTTGTGAAGCGAACTTCTTACCACATAACCATGCCTATTTATATACATACATAAACATGCATATGTGCGTGAACATGCATATATAACAAAGATAATTTGTGTCCCCTTGTTAAATTATAAATTACTCTACAAAGGTATTTTCTGCCACTCTGATTGTTTTTACACCTCTTACTGCAACCCACTCTCATTTAATTGTTTCACCCCTTTTAATTTTTTTTTCTGTTTACTACTCCAGTCACGTAGGACAAACAAACACATCATCTTTCCTCTCACTTTGATTTTACTTCCTTACTATAACAGCAAATAAATACACATAGCTAATGATTATACACGGATGATACAAAGTGATATAACATAAATTCACTTGCTATTTTTAGCAAGTCGAGGGACCACATTGGGATGCCACTTATTGGCCCATTTAAAATAATTTGTTTTCCATTTTCTCTTTTTCTTAATATATACTTCAAATTCACTCCTTTTACTACTTTTCAGACTTTATATTCTATATCAATATCAGTGTTTATTTGATGATTTCAGACAGACACTTTATGTGTTAAGATATCACTATAGAATATGGAATTGTCATTGCTCATTGTGAGGATCGACACAATCATCATCATTATCATTCTCACTAGCATTATTATTATGGTTGTTATTGTCACTGTCGCTGTCAACATTGATTTCTGACATCTTCATTGACACTAATTGGATACTTCTGCAGCATTCATTCTGTTTGTTTCTATCTATCTATTTTAAAAGCGTATGCACACAAGTATTGGAAAGTCTTCTTGGAAATTTCTCTGAGAAGAGAAGCACAAACTTGTTTTCCAAAGCAATGCTAGGACAGTGTAATTAATAACAGTGATAGCAAGGGTTCAACTGTATACTAGCAAATTGTTTGTCCCCTCTGTGTGTAGCCCTTTGTGGGTAGTAAAGAAATATGTATACTAGCAAACAGAACTGTGTGAAAAATGGTACCAGTGTGAGAACAGTGTGATAACCTTGGTACATTTAAAGAGGAAGCCAACATATAGGTGCAGGCATGACTAGATGATAAGGCATTTGTTTCCCAACCACATGGTTTCAGGTTCAGTCCCACTGTGTAGCACCTTGGGCAAATGTCTCATACTATACCCCTGGGCCGACCAAAACCTTGTGAATAGATTTGGTAGATGGAAACTGAAAAACTGAAAGAAGCTCATCACACAAACACACACACACAGACATATATGTGATGGCTGTCCACTTGTGATTGAGGAAGGCCATCAGTAGCAATTAAGAACATAGTGCACTCAAGTGTCAATGCCTGTGCAAAATTCCAGTTCCAATAAGTCTTGCTCGACACCTCATAGACCCTTTTCACCATATTGATATGATCCAGAGACAAGCTGAGGCAAGGTGTTGAGTACTGGTATGGTTTGCATGCTCATGAATATAGTTGCTCCATGACTTAATGCAAAAGCAGAAGGTCACCAAAATGTCCAATGCCATTTCCTGCATGTGTATGTGTGTGTGTGTGTGTGTGTGTGTCTACCATGACTGTTCTAAATGGGCACCATCATCATACGAGTAAGGTTGTTTATTTTCACTCTTCCATGAAAGAAGTGTCTAGCTATGAGAAAAAGATACTTAGCTTGAAAACAGGTAATAGTTGGCAACAAATGGCATCCAGCTATAGGAAATCTACCCCAACAAATTTCGTCTGATCCATGCAAGCATGGAAAAGTAGGCTTTAAATGAAGTTGATAAGCATTGTGTTGTACTATTGTCCTTGTAAATACCTTATGAAAAAAATATAAGTTGTTAGGGCCTTTTAAAGGTTGGTGGTTTGTTCTGATTTCACTGCATTAAGCTAACCAAAGTTAAATTTCTCTATTTAAGATGGTTGTTTATCTCGTGTAGATCCCATCCCAGAGGATTTGCTAAATACTTTCCAACAGATGGAAGGGTGAGATTCATCTCAGTGATCAATTACACAGAAATCCATGTCTTGATTTTTGTTCATTCATACAGCTTCATATGTCTAACCCTCTAGCATTCGATCCAGCCACATCCAATGTAAATATTCTACCTGTTTTATTATGCTAAAACTGACCAGATCTAACATTCTGTGCCTATCCTACGTCATTATAAAGATATGCTAATACACCATTGACACCTTGAAGCTACAAGATAATGCTTGATTAATTCCAAACAAGGTGAATAAATAAAAATTACATTTCATAAAGAAATCTGAATGATAAAGTGTTAAAATACCAAGGAGATACTCATTGGTGTGTGGGTTGTCATGATGGGTATGTATATATATAAATATATATACACATATATACAGGGTACAGTGAATAAACTGACATCTCATTTTAACAGATATATTTACCAAAATTACATATATCCTGAAATACTAAAGAGTAAATTTATTCATTAAGACCCCCATTGGCTTCAACCACAACCTCCAAACAACTTTGGAATCTCCTGTGACTCTTCTAGACAGTCTCCTTGTTTAAGTTGGTGAGGGTCTCCTTGTTTAAGTCAGTTCATCTTTGCTGCTAGAAGGAATTTTGTTGGTCTTTCACTCAACTGTGCCCCACACATAATAATCAAGAGGGTTGCAGTCTGAGGAGTTAGGTGGCCAGATGTTGTGGTCACAAAAATTGTCTGACAGTCATGACTGGGTTCTCCTGCTTGTGTGGCATGGTGTAGAGTCCTGTTGCCAGACATAGGGTCTTCCAGCAACCACCCTCTTGACCCAGGGCAACACTACCTCCTCTAGTCACTTGCTGTTAGGCCTCTGTGATGAGTGTGAGTCTATGTGGGGAGATGAATGGAGGCATAACATCACCATCACTAGTGATCACACCAAACACTATGATGTTGACTGGATATTTAATTTTTATCACACTTGGTATATCTCCTCAGTTTGAAACCCAAACACTCTAAACTGTTTGTATTGGAGCTTCCAGTGCAAATGCCAAGAAGTACAGCATATTGTTTCCAAATTTCTGGCACAGTGAATTGCATCATAGTGCTCTTTTTCTCACAAACAGTGCCCAACCGACCCCACCATGCTGTGCAGTCGAAAATGAAAAACAATGCGTGAAATAAAAATATAAAATGGCAACAATTTACCCATCACACCCTGTGTATAGATAGATAGATAGATAGACAGACAGACAGACAGACCAACCGATAGACATATATATATATAATATGTATATATACACAATCATGGCTGTGTGGTAAGAAGCTTGCTTCCCAGCCACATAGTTCTGGGTTCAGTCTTACTATGTGGGCAAGTGTCTTCTATTACAACCTCAGGCCAAACAAAGCTTTGTGAGTGGATTTGCTAGACACAAACTGAAAGGAACCCATCATAAATATATATATATATATATATATATATATATATATATATATATATATATATATATATGCATATATATATATGCATATATGCATACGTATATGTACATACTTATATATATATATATATATATATATATGCATATATATATATAGCATATATATATATATATATATATATAATATATATATATATATATATATATATATGCATATATATATATGCATATATGCATACGTATATGTACATACTTACATCTATACATATATGCAGATGTGGGCACTGAATGTCATGAAATGTGTACAACAAAAAAATATGAAGCATGAGTACATGGAATATGAACTATTCTTTTAAACAACAAAGGACACAAATGGAAAACAAAACAGACAACATAAAGAACGATCCTTCATCAGTTGTTGGCTGTTTTTCTAGTCTCATATTTCAAGCATTTAACAACAATATGCACTTTTTATAAAACAGTTGCTCCCGCAAAGCAAATTAAATAAGATTTGGGATTTTGTGGAGGGTCAAAATTGCTAACACAAACACAAACAAGGTTGTGGTGGCGAACACGTAAATCAAGCTAAGACAGGAGACATACAAAAACATATCTTCCTTGTTCCAGCTACAACAGAGACCCACCCACACACATACACACACACAGATATATATGTGTGTGTGTGTGTGTGTATATGTATGTATATATTTATGTGTGAGCTTTTTTGTATCTGTGTTTGTCCTCCCCACCATCACTTGACAACCAATATTAGTGTGTTTACATCCCCTGTAACTTAGCGGTTCAGCAAAAGAGACTGATAGAATAAGTAGTTGGCTTACAAAGAGTAAGTTTTGAGGTTGATTAACTCGTTAAGGTGGTGCTCCAGCATGGCTACAGTCAAATGACTAGAACAAGTGAAATAAAGAATATATATATATAGGCATAGGAGTGGCTGTGTGGTAAGTAGCTTCTTTACCAACCACATGGTTCCAGGTTCAGTCCCACTGCGTGGCACCTTGGGCAAGTGTCTTCTACTATAGCCTCGGGTCGACCAAAGCCTTGTGAGTTGATTTGGTAGACGGAAACTGAAAGAAGCCTGTCGTATATATGTATATATATATGTGTGTGTGTATATGTTTGTGTGTCTGTGTTTGTCCCCCCAACATTGCTTGACAACCGATGCTGGTGTGCTTACATCGCCAAAACTTAGCAGTTCGGCAAAAGAGACCAATAGAATAAGTACTTGGCTCACAAAAAATAAGTCCGGGAGTCGATTTGCTCGACTAAAGGCGGTGCTCCAGCATGACCACAGTCAAATGGCTGAAACAAGTAAAAGAGTAAAAGAATATATATATATATATATATATATATATCCATTCATTAAATAAATGTATTTTGTCTATCTCTTAGCTTAGAATGTTTTACCTGCTTTCAAGGACCCCCCATTCCCCATCTATTGGTCGTTTTTGTTCATGTGAATGTATGCATGCATGTGTATGCGTGTGTGTGTGGAGGGAGGAAGGGAGAGAGACAAACACACAAACAAACAAACAAAGGAGGTAAGAGACTATACTGGCTTCCTGCATTAACTCCACTTGTCAGTTAGTCATGTCTGTCTGTGTCAGTAATGTGGCTTCTTGCAGGAATTTCACTGATGTTTCTGTTGCTATTGGTGATGGTATTAGTGATGGTGATGATAATGTTACTATAGCTAATATCATTACTACAACACCCAACCATCATCATCATCATCATCAATACCACCACTGCAAACATCACTGTCATTGCAAACTCTACCATTACTACACTATTCTCTCTTTCTCTCTCTCTCCTGCCACACACACACTTCCACTCTCTTACTACACTATCCAGCCACAACACCCACACCCCTGACATCGCTAACAGCAGCATTAGCAGTTATGTCACCCAGAAAATTACTCACCAATGTTTCATATTTTATAACCAATATTACCAACTGATTAAGAAATTGCAGGGCATGGCAGCTGTACACATGTACTGCATGTACATGTGTATATGTGATTGCACACAGAATATGTTTTTCAAACTGCTTCGCTCCAAATCCATACAATATGCATGTGCATGGCTTTCATAACTTCTCCGCTCCACATCTATATGTGTATACATGGCTTTCATAGCTACTTCACTCCCTGTGTGTGTGTGTGTGTGTGTGTGCATAAACACATACTTCTGGGTTTGGTCCCACAGCATGGCTCCTTGGGCAAGTGTTTTCTCCTATTGCTTCAGGTCGACCAAGGCCTTCTGATTATATTTGGTACCTGGAAAACATATATATATATTCATTATATATGGTGTCAAATTGACGCCCAACGGACTGGTCGGTTAAGGTAACCAAGGTGATATACATACATACATACATATATATATATATATATTTAAATTTAAAATGAGGGTGAGAAATTAGATATTAATTTAATTAACATCAATTTCACACCAGAGGTTTAGCATATAAAAAAACTGAAGGTTCAGTAAAATTGTATTATATACATATTAGAGGAAAAGCACTATGTGGACACCCTTATGCTAGAAATAGATCCGCTATGGTCTTACCACTAAGAAATGTTCTCAAGAAAAATTTAGCAAAACAACCAAAACGTAATCAAGCAATAAAAATATGGATTATTCGCATACATGTTTCACTATTAACATATTACATAATTTTACTTACATAAATGTACGTAGATCATCAGTGCGGCCATCTAGATGAATATAATTTGCAGGACTGCATACTAGGACGTCCGCACAAAGTCAGACGTGTAAACAGTTCTACCCATTACACTTGTGGTTACTATTTCAAATGTCCTAAGTTCCTATACTGTGGTTTAAGAGTAATTGACTCCAATGATGGGGTTCATATATTCTTTTGACGAGTAGTGTTTTTATCCTGCATTTCTAGCAACCCTCTTCACAGGCAAGCCTGGCAGAGTGGGGTACCTGCTTTAGTCATTGCTGATCTATGCAGCAAGTTGTAATAGACTACATGTTACCAGCAGTACCCATGTGCCATCTGACACAACTGTAGCTGTCACATTACCTATCAATAAAGATCAGATTTTTTTCGCAGTAACTATGAAAATTCAGTTTTCTGTGAAATTAATTGTTGATTTTTAACAAAAAACATTATCTCCTCTTGGAGAGCTGCTAACAATCTTTACAAGGTAAATTGGGATATCTTTCTTCTAGATGGGAGAAAATATCAACTCATGGTGGATTTTTTTTGTTATATATACATAATTCAGTACATCACCACCTACCTGAGTTATCTGAAATCATGCCACTGGCCCACTTAAGTTATTTCCCTGGAAAAATTTAGCTATGACAAGCATATTGAAAATATGTAACAGTTTCGATGTAACATGAATATATGACCACATGTTTAATGAAAAAAGGGTAGCATCAACCCTTTGCCATTCAAACTGACCATAATCCGGCCCAAATATTCTACGTGTTTTATGTTTAAACTAGCCAAATCCAACCTTTCCTATCAACCATACACTAATTCTAAAAGTAAACAAATAACATTACTGAAATCCTGAAGCTGTAAGATACTACATGATCAATTCAAAATAATGCAAATAAATAAGCATTACATTTGACAGAGTAATCTGAATGCTAAAGGGTTGAGCAATGGTGCGTGAGTACACACAAACATATATCATCATCATCATCATCATTATTTAACGTCTGCTTTCCATGCTAGCATGGGTTGGACGATTTTTAAATGAGGGCTGGCGAACCAGATGGCTGCACCAGACTCCAGTCTTGATCTGGCAGAGTTTCTACAGCTGGATGCCCTTCCTAACGCCAACCACTCCGAGAGTGTAGCGGGTGCTTTTTACATGCCACCGGCATAGGGGCCAGTCAGGCGGTACTGGCAATGACCTCGCTCGAATCCTTTTACACATGCCACCAGCACAGGTGCCAGTGAAGCGACGTTGGTAACGTATGTATTGTTAGTGGCTTTGAAAGAGAAGGTAATTTTTTCAATTTAAGAATTAATTTCACAGAAAATGGATTTTTCATGTTCAGTCAGAAAATCTCATCTTTGTGCAGAATTGAGCCTCTTGCTCAATTTCTTCCTCAAGATGCCCCTACCAGCCTTATATCTATCTATCTAATCTTATACTTGTTTCAGTCAATGGACAGTGGCAATGCTGGGTCAACACCTTGAAGAGTTTAGCTGAATGAATTGTCTTTTTTAAGTCCAGTACTTATTCTATTGAGAATGCAGTACCCTAAGCACCTTCATACCAATACAATGTTACATATAAATATAACTCATTCAGTCTACTTTTCATACAAAGCAAGAAACCAGGATAAGTTTTCTAAAGCATTTTCATCTGCCTGGTTGAACTGTAGTTCCCATCCAATTTTATTACAATATCAACCGTCATAATATATACCAACATTCATTTATTTAATGTTTATAGCTGGCCTCCACTATGGTGGAGTATTCTCTCAATGAACATGCTCCACCACTCCGGTGGAGTATTCTCTCAATGAACATGCTCCACCACTCCGGTGGAGTATTCTCTCAATGAACATGCTCCACCACTCCAGTGGAGTATTCTCTCAATGAACATGCTCCACCACTCCGGTGGAGTATTCTCTCAATGAACATATTCCACCACTCTGGTAGAGTAGTCTCTCAATGAAAATACTGCAATGCCACTCTTATTCCTTGTTTATCAACCTGTTGAGAAACTTACTGCCTACCTTTCTTTCCATTGTTATTGATGACAAATAAACCCACATCACTTCAGGTGCACTTTTTCATCAATGACATCTTCATTTATTTTACTTTTTCTGTATTTTTTGTTTGCTTGTTTGTTTGTTTTTTTTTGTTTGATGTAGAACAGTACATGTTGAATTATTCCTATGGCTTAAATTTTACGACTAAAAATTAGGCATAAGTCTGACACATTATATATATATATTCATTTATACATACATATATCTTGTTTCAGTCATTGGACTGTGGCCATGCTGGGGCACCTCTTTGAAGAGGTTATTTTTTTTTAAATCCTGGTACTTATTTTATCACTCCCTTTTGCTGAAAAGCTAAATAATGAGAATGTAAACACACCAACACCAGTTGTCAAGCAGTGGTAGGGGACAAACACACACACACACACACACACACACACATACATACATGCATAACACACTTCTTCCATTCACAAGGCTTTGGTTGGTCTGATGTTATAGTAGATGACACTTGCACAACATGCTGTGCAGTGGGACTGAACCCTGAACCATGTAGTTAGAAAACAAAACTTTCTACCATACCATTCATGCCCTTATGTATAAAACACTTTAGCCTTTTCTTGTAGCTTCAAGGTTTTTCACATCTACCCTACAATGACACTGCAGGGTAGGAGTGAGAGGTTGGATCTGGCTTGTTTTGAACATAAAACAAATAGAAAATTGGGGCCAAATATGACAAGTTTAAATGCTAAACAGTTAAACACACACACTAGTTGTGCATGCAGGAGCAAAAGTGATGAATACATATATAATAGGTTAGAGTTTTCTTATTCATTCAAAGTTCATGATTCCCACTGCCACCTAAGTTTCTTGTTTGCATGCATTTTACTGAGGCAACAGATATCCAGTTATTGTTGCTTGAACAAAATGCACACAACCAAGAAACCCAGAATAATGACCTAGTGAACAATCTACACACTCACACACACATTTGCTTATAGCATCCAATAATTGTAACTTTCATCCTTGATATTTAATTATAACTGAATATAATTTTCACTCATTTTCCTTTTCTTTCCATTTTTATTTCTTCTTAAACTTTATTCCACTTTATAAAGCATTTAAACAAACCAAAAAAAAAAACGATTTTTAAAAATGGGTTGTTTTGGGTGGGCTGTCTTACCTTGTTTGGGGCTCTGACACATCTGAAGTGCAAATATACCTATTTCTTTACTACCCACAAGGGGCTAAACTCAGAGGGGACAAACAAGGACCGACAAACGGATTAAGTCGATTATTACGACCCCAGTGCGTAATTGGTACTTATTTAACCGACCCCGAAAGGATGAAAGGCAAAGTCGACCTCGGCGGAATTTGAACTCAGAAATACGGCTAAGCATTTCGCCCAGCATGCTAACGTTTCTACCAGCTCGCCGCCTGAAGTGCAAATATGTACAGCTCTATAGTTTCCAGTTTAAACACTGTCGATCGGATGGCATTGTATATGTTTATAACTTTGTGCAACCCTTTCGTTACCATATTTTAATTGAAACATACTGCATTTATTTCAATTAATTTTGAAAATAATGAAGGCATATTAAATTTATCACCATTAAGGTATTAAGGTAGTATTTTCATCATAGATAAACATGAAATTTGGAGGTAAGGTTTCAAGTTTGATGGCTTAAAAACTGGATGTTTGTATCTGATGTGCTTGGGTCAGTTTCAGGTACAAAAGGAGTAACTCTGCTTCAGTTAAAGTCTGGTTACAAACAAATCATCTGCATATTACGTGCTAATTAATACCTGAACTGAAATTGTCCTGATCAGAACTCTTTACAATTCAATAGCCTCAATGAGGGAGGCTCTACGTTTCATCTTGATCTGCTAGAAATAGCAAGCAAATCTCCTTCAACAAACTAACAGCCATCTTTATAAAGACACAGATAATGTAGTCTGTTCTTAGATTTGGATTGCTTTTTGGTCGTTTGTTCAACAACTAGAGTCCGAGGAAACTACTGGTGGTTTGCGTCAGTATAAGTCATTTAGTTAAAATTGGCAAATTTAGCTAAAGTTTGTATGCCATGCGGAGATCAGAGTACTGACATTTTAATGTTTATGGTAAGCACTGAGCATAAAGGTTTAAATAATGGAAGGAGGGGGTTCGGATGAGAGGTAATGGTTAGGAGGGGGTTAACCAGACGAGAAAAAAAAGGCGTTAATAAGAGGTCAATGACCAGAGTGACGAAAACGAAGAGATAGGGAAGGGTGATAATAGTAAATGAGTTTAGTTATGCAGAGTAAAAAACAATTGCAGACGAGGAGACGTTAAGATTTGAATTGTGTTTAAAGAGTGTATGGTAAGTATATAAGCTCTATGTATATATACACAATTACATAGATACATACATGAATATATATATATATATATATATATATATATATATAATATATATATATATACACACACACACATACATACATACACACAATACTTACACATTCTTGTTTCAATCATTTTTACTGTGGCCATGCTGGAGTACCGCCTTTAGTCGAACAAATCGACCCCAGGACTTATTCTTTGTAAGCCTAGTACTAATTCTATACATACATACACATATATATATATATACTATATATATATATACATATATATATATATATATATATATATATATATATATATATATATATTTACGGCCATATCACGTTGAAAGCACCGGTTCTCGTTTGATCACCGAAGTTAAGCAACGTCGAGCCTAGTCAGTACTTAGATGGGTGACCGCTTGGGAAACCTAGGTGCGGTAAGCATAGCACATTGGCGGTGCCCCAGCATGGCCACAACTCGTGAGCTGAAACTAGATGAAATAACGAGATTCTTTCACTTTCCATCTACCAAATCCACTCACAAGACTTTTGTCTGCCCGAATCTATTGTAGAAGACACTTGCACACGGTGCCATACAGTGGGACTGAACCCGGAACCATGTGGTTGGGAAGCAAGCTTCTTACCACATAGCCACTTCTAATTGATTTGTGATTTAAGCTTGTGTTTGTTTTCCATCTCGTTTTATAAATTTTATAATGCATAATCATATATACACACTCAGACACACACACATCTCTCTCTCTCTCTCTCATATATATATATATATGGTTTTGCTTAATTTTGTTTGTAGCCGTCTCGTATATCAGTTTACATCAGTCTTGTAAAATACAATAACAGAAAACACACATGCCTGTCTTTCAGTATCATATAGATAACTAACTAAATCTTTAATGACAAGAGCAAGATGGCCTGTAAGTATTTCAATTCTTCGGGTTTTTATCACAGCCCAATCTTCTCCAACATTTCTCCAAGCGAAGAGAGGGGAGAAAAATTTTGTTGACTCGCAGGAGCTGTGGAAATTTCACATTTAATAGATGTTCATATTTCTGTTTCTATGTACAGATTTATAGATCTTCATAACATTGTTTCGTTAGTGTTGAAGACTTCGATTATGTCCTCGATTTCGTTCTGTAGTTAAGGTTGTTAAACGCCCTACACCCACAGCACATGTTGACAAGCAGAATATTATTACGGACGGTAGCACTTTTCTTACAAGGTTGAAGTATACGTTTACGTATCTGTATCTATGTGGATAGATAGATAGATAGATAGATAGATACACATATTCATTCATATATATATATATATTATAGATATTGATTACACAAATCACAGACGCACGTACACTCACATGCATATGCGAGTGAATATATATATATATATATGCATATATACATACATATACGTACATACCTATATATATATGCATATATACATACATATACGTACATACCTATATATATATGCATATATACATACATATACGTACATACCTATATATATGCATATATACATACCTATATATATGCATATATACATACCTATATATATGCATATATACTACATATACGTACATACCTATATATAGCATATATACATACCTATATAATGCATATATACATACATATACGTACATACCTATATATATGCATATATACATACATATACGTACATACCTATATATATGCATATATACATACCTATATATATGCATATATACATACATATATGTACATACCTATATATATGCATATATACATACATATATGTACATACCTATATCTATGCATATATACATACATATAGGTACAGGACATATATATATATGCTCATTGCTCCCATAAACATGATTTGTTTCCTTTCTCTCTCACTCTCCGACGGCAAAGGGCTTTGCATGAAAAATTTAGTATTCTTGTATCTCCCTTAGCATTAGGTCACTGCTCTGACCCATTTTCTACTGCTTGCTCATTTACATAATAACTTAAATTCTATACCACTGGCAGTGACCTTGTTTTCTGACGTTACTTTTAAATATGGTGACAAAATGCTGTTTATTTTTTCACTTACTACGAGACCCTGTTGGGTTCCTATACTGTTTTACTACTTTGCTTCTTAAATGGCTTGCTTTCTATAGCGGTAACCTTAGTTTTTGATTTAAGTTTCCTTAACAATCTGCAAAGCATATAAAAATGTTTCTGTTTAATCTGTATCTGCAGTGACCCTTACCCTTAACACAATTTCACTGACTTCTCAGAATATTGTAACTCGTAGTTATTTTATCAAAACTAAACTCTGCACTTAACGTTTTATAACTAAAAGTAATTCTCTCTAACCGAGTACTTAATAAAATGAAACTTTAGAAGGTTGCATGTGTTATAGAAAGATGTTTTTGCAAGTCCTGTGCATTCTTTAAAAAAAATTTTTACTGTTTAGTTCGTTGTTTATTGTGCCCACAACATCAAGGACACTTGACTGTAGTTTAGATCTCAGACTATTACTGTTCGATGTCTGGAGTACTTTAAAGGGGTAAAAATACTAAAATTGAGGCAATTGCTTCTCTCTCTCTTCACACACACACATGTTGGTTGCAAATCAACATAATTCAATGGAATTGTGACTGGGTAAATTTTCCATAATTTGTTTAAATACGCATAATTTAATGAAATTTTCTTTATGAATTATTTGCTATTTCTATATGAACGCAATACGTAAAATAATTTGTGGTAAGGCATCAAATCAGAAATAGATATGGGAAGTTGAGGTTTAGGGGGGAGAAAAATTCATCAGAAATTTTCATTTGCAATGCTCAACTTGATCAACTTTTATTTTGCAATTCGTTATGAGCAGAGTTTAAAAACCTTATATTAGATAAAATAAAACGAATAAAATCCCTCAAAGGTATCGTTAAGCCGAGGTAAAAATATTTTCCAGACATTTAACGGCTACTTCTAGCATACCGAGTGTTCTAGTGAGGGTTTGGTATGCCTTTCGTCTGCTGTTTCAGGAGCAATTCACGCATGCGCAAACGAAAGTACCTTTGAAAAGCGGGAAGGGTGGGGACGGGCGACACAGGATGTTTTCTAAGAAAATTTCAAAATAAAAGATATATATATTTCTTCCAGATTTGTAATCTCCGTATTTTTCTACGTGGATTTAACTGGGAAAAAAGGAAAACTTTTTTAAAATGGATAGGGCGGGGAGGGGGGGGCTAAATCGTTATCTCCAATATCGAAAACATATGGACCCAAAGAAACTTTTTTGGGGGAAAATGAATGTGGAATCGGGTGGGAAACGCCCGACCTCCGCCAATATTCTGAATTTTGAAACTGGTTTTAATTAAGCCTAAAAAGTTATTGGTAACGGGTCTATTACTATGTTACTAATAAAACTATACATGCAGTTATTGTTGTTGAGTGTCTCGTTTTAGCTGTACTCAAATCTTATGATACATAGACAGTTGGTCTTATATCTTGATGCCACTCCCTGATCCAGCTCTCCAGATATTCCATATTTTAATTTTGTTCAGGAATAACGGGCGAGCTGACAGAATTGTTAACGTGATGGGCAAAATGTTTAGCGACATTTCTTCCGGCTCTTAACATTCTGAGTTCAGATTCTGCCGCGGTGAACTTTTCCTTTCATCCTTTCGGTGTTTGATGAAATTAAGTACCAGTCAAATACCGAGATCGATGCAATCGACTAATCAATCCTTTGCCCTTAAAATTGCTGACATTATGCCAAAATTTGAAACAATCGTGTTGAAGATTGTAATACGTCCGACGTATTGATCTGAGAAGCTGGCTTTCTAGCCATGGCTTTCTCATCTTCCTATCTGGCATATACTATTTACAGAATTAGTTTCCATGCTATATTTATTCATTTTTCATACAGTTGGGATTGTTCAAACGTGATTTGGTTGCTATTGCTAACATTTCCAGAGACCATGTAAAGGTTTCATTGGCATGTGTACAAGCAATGCTAATTTGTGGTAGAGATACTTTGGTACTAAATATTCAGTCTTTGAAAAGAATATCATTTATTACTTTTTTAAAGTTTCATAGCCAAAACATTCATTGTCGTGGTTGTTGATTAGTGCTGATCGAAAGACCAAACGAAGATCCGTTGCTCCAAATGTACTTCTGCTTTTGTCTATATGAAGACGTTATTGCGGACTCCTACAAGCTGTTGCCTGTCGTATAGAGAGTGTAACTTGTCTGCGGATCTGTTACTTTCTTGAACTTTTTTCCAATGTGCAGTATTCTTTGGGGGTTCTGGTTATGACCAACTCAGTGAGGTGGGCGAAGCTTCACAGTTGTTCCTTTGTAGTTAGTAAGGGTTTAGTCAGTTGATATAACTTTGTGTGAGTGGGGTTGGGGTCAGAGACTGCTGAGTTAAAACAGCAAATTGTGTCACTGCTTGTCCCGGAGGTCTTTCATTTTGAATATTCTGACTTAGATGTGCTTTTTGATCATAGATCTACTCGATCAGAACTGACTTTTGTAGCTAAACAACTTCAGGAATCGTAACCACCACACTCCAACAACAAACAAGCAAACAGCGTAATCAAACTGACTTAAAATCAAGTTGTCAAAAGCAACCGAAGCTGTAATCTTGACTACCTGCCCCCAGTCGTGTTTTAATTAGATACCAGAAAAGCAACAAGGAAATCCATGAACTCAATAGCATTAGGTCTCACAACTAGAAACATTTCACCAAAATTTTACGTCTTGTGCCTGAATGAAACATTATATTCATCAATATTTTCAGCACTTCAGATGAGATATTGACAAACCCTAAAGATTTGAAACTAAGCAAAACTACAAGGCCCCAACCGAAGCAGCACTACTGCCTTGGTTTAATTTAACGAAACTATTTAAAATATGAAAAGAAAAAAGCTGCAAAGTTCAGAAAACGGAACGACGGTTATTATAGTCATGGAAATTGGCATTAAGGAAGCAACAGCTAAATTTACGTTTCTTATTTTATTTTTTTCTGTTATATTTATATAAAGGATGTGCATGTTTTGAGTATGATGAGTCTGTAGAAGAGTATTTGTGCATGTGCGTCGGTTTACACTAAAGTGGTCTGCTATAAAACACTAAGTATGTCTAGTTGCCGGCTGAAGTCTTAGGCACAGAATTCCGTTGTTTTTACACCTTTTGTTAAATGTCAATGAAGTTAAATACATTTTCTGCTGAATGTGAAATTTCCCTGGTTTGCTGTCAGTATTTAAGTAAGTGAGTGTGTATGTGTGTACATTCACGCGCCTAGACTATGTTCTATGTGTCTGATTTTATCGTTCAGCTACTTCGTCTGCAATATGTCTCTACGTGAGAGTATTATTTTTTTAATCTATGTATAGTATCTGTCTGTAAGCATGTGTTTACGTTTATATTTGTATGTGTGTGTGTGTGTGTAATTTGCATGTGTTGTGCGGATTCTGTCTGATACAACTGCACAAGCTATTCTGTCTACATATGTATATTTGTTTGCATATGTGTCTGTATACGCGATATGTAGGTGAGTGTGTCTGTCGTTTAATGTTTATATATCTATGTGTGTCTGCCATGAGCATTCTTGACTATGTATTCAGTATCTACGTTTGTGTGAGTGGTGAGTTCTCTATTTGCGTCTACGTGTCCGTCTATATATTGGAGTGTTTATCTGCATGTGTCTGTATGTTTGTGTATTTTGAGAGTGTCTATCTGTGTTTT
>NC_042997.1:138482406-138504906 GCF_006345805.1 Octopus sinensis | reverse complement strand
ATATATAATATATATATATATATATAATATATATTATATATATATATATATGTGTGTGTGTGTGTGTGTGATACATTAATGGTAGCCTCTCAAGTTTGAAAAAGATGGTTCTGCAATTCCTTGCTGAACAACCTGCACAGATGATTTGTTTATAGTGATACAATGTTTGTGCTGTACAGATGCACAGTGTGTCACATTTCAGATGTCAAAGTGATCACAGAGCGATGTGTGATGAAGTGTTTTGCTCATGAACACAACAAGCCTGGGTAAGAAAAGTCTGGGTATCAAAATCACGACCTTATCATTACGTGTGCAACATGCTAACAACTAGGTCACATACCCTACTGTTGGCACACTAGGAAGCACTACACAGTACCAGAATATTCAGCTACTCCAAATCGTTGCTAGAATTCTCACATAAGTGGAATCTGGCCTGGCTAGTCTGTACTGGCATTGAATCACATAAGTTACAATAATGAAGTCAAACCAAATAGTGATATTTTGAAATCATTTAATATCCTTTGTATTTTGAGATGTTTTAACTGAGGAAGGTTTATGTAAGTGATGCATTATATTGTGCATATTAAACGATTTCAAAACATCACTATTTGGTTTGACTTCATCATTACAGCTTAGATGGATTGATAGATAGACAGACAGACAGTGGGTGGAGCTCGAAGATACCCAGGTTTGCGTTTTGGCATGCAGTAAAAGATCTAGGAGAAAATACAAAAATATACCTCTTATTGAATTGTATTGTGGGCATCCTTTTATCAAAAACTCTTGAAGAGATCTCCCTGATACACAAGGGGATGCTGAAAAGTTCCTGGCTTTAAGGGTATTGTGAAAGGCCTGAAAGACTGCTACAATAAGTATGTGAGTCTGAGAGGGAAATATGTTGAATAAAATCATAATTAACTGATCCTCCTGTGTTTTCTTCTACCTAAAGCCAGGAACTTTTCAACACCCCTCATAATACCTGTAGTTCAAACAGTTACCAGTCATCTAACACTTCTTTGTCACTGGACATTAAAACTATGGATAACTTAAGGAGCAGCATACATGTTGTTCAAGTCTGTATCTCTATAATATACTGAACCATTGATGTTGCCTGTACTCCTCTTATATATTTTTTATTTTTTTGTGAAGCAGCCTTCAACATCATATATATGTACCTACAGATTGTGTGTGTGTGTGAGAAAAACCCTGTTTTCTGTCTACTACATTCACAGTGGTGCAACTAATGCTTGTAAAAGCACTATAAAATTTTTGTGGTATGTTTCAAAGGTGATTGGACCTCCAAAAGTGTTGCACATTATTGACAGAAAAATGCTGTCTCTCAGCGTATGTTCTCTGTTACATTGATGAATGAGCAGAAACTCAGCTTTATTGATATCACTATGTATCAGATTTTATTGATTACTAGCTAGTAATGGTTTAAGTCCATTGCTCTTCTTTGTCTGTTTTTGCCTTTGCAGACATACAATCCTGGTTAACCATTTACACTTCAGACACATGTTTATTATGTGTACACTTATGCATTCTTTCATATTCACACATGCAGAGATTTATTACGCATGCACTTACATGCTTTTATGCATATACGCAGTCTAATAGTGTTCTGATATGCTTGTATGTGTGCCATGTACAAGCATTTACTTGTAAATAGCCATAGTTATCTTTATGCAAGTATACATGTACATACTACATTCCAGCACAAACACACACACATGCACACACACACACACACACACACACACATACAGACACTCACACATATAGGCAGATATGTTAAATAACACAATCATATCTCTACATAGCTAAATAGAGAGATAAGTAGACAAATACATACATACATCTTTATATGCATGCACATTCATCTACATTTGAACTTAGATAAAGATGCATCTACACACATAGACCAGTTGACATGTACATGTGCACTGAAACACATTCATTTATGCTTACAAGTACATGGTGCATTACTTACATGCAAATATACACACATGTGCTTTTGCATACACACATATACATTTGCAGACATACTTTCTAATGCAGTTATCTTACATCAGATGCCTGTTTCTTTCTTTCCGTCTGTCTTCTCCCTTTCCTGTTTCCTTATCTCTTCTTGCAGCTGTACACTGTCCCTTTATCACTTCTCACTGCTCTACACTGTCCCCTTTGGTCTTTAACCTTTTATCTACCACTCATGCCCCTTTAACAAAACCATCATGTTTTCATCTTCTCTTTTGAACTTTTTGTCTACTTTTCCTTCTACAGTTTTAGCCCTCAATCTACTCCTCTTCCTGTCTCTTTAAACCTCAATCTGATCTCTCCTCTGTCTCCTTAATCCCCAATAAGTTGTCCCTTCTTCAATCTTAACCTGTCTGATTTTTCTCCTTTTTCCTTAACCCCTTGCAGACAGGAAGCAATACTGACCACATTGAAATATTGTATGTGTGAGCAGTGCAATGTCTCGCACTGTGTTTTCAAATATACCAGACTGAGAAGAATCTGTAAATACACTGTAAAATTCCATGTATGAAAAATAATGTTACTGAAAGACCTAATATTGGTACACAGCACAGACTGTCAATACCAAATCCATTTGCAAGGGATTAATCCTGTTCGCTCCTCCTCCTCTCGTGTCTTTCACATCTCATTCTGTTGCATCTAGCGTCTAAACAAAACCTTTTTGTTACTACTTCTTAATTGAACATTACACCTCAATTATTTTGTCTCTCTCTATTTCCAGGTGACTGTGGTCCGACATTGAGCAACAAAAGTGTCTTGATTGTTTATTCAAAGCAGTATGACACTACAGATCAGCACGCCTGTGACTTGTACATTATTGCCAAGACAAAGGTGTACATTGAACTGAACTTCACTGACCTTCGTGGCTTTGAAGTTCCGTGGCAGCCAGCAAACAGCTCCACCGTTTCAATGGAATGTTTACCAAAGATCAGCATTACAGAACGCAATACGAGTGGTGAAGAATTCCGTATGGGAATTATCTGTCCTGTCCAAAAACTTCTCAAAGACCCTCCAGTCTTTCCCTCACACGCCAATAACTTAACGCTGATTTATAAATGGGACCCCAAACAGCGAACTGGACATACATTGTATCTTGACTTTCAGCTGAAAGTAAGTAAGTATCAGTTTTTGTGTTTTGGGGTTCTGTGGGTTTTGAGGCTGTGACCTCTATGGCATGGGGTGAGTTTGTTTGTTCTTTCTTTGATTATTGTTCTTTTGTTATTTATGGGCAGTAATGGATGGATGGGTGGGAATTACATTCTATTGTGTTTTAGTGACAGTGCAAGATCTTGTGGCTGTTGTTATTTAACCTCAGGTCAGCACTGATCCATCAGGTTTTCTTTCTCTCTCTCCTGTCACTACTATAATGTCCACTTTTCCTATGAGCTAGATGGTCTCGTACCTCCACTACTCAGATACCTCTGGCTCTCTCATCTTTCCACTTCTTGTCACTTTTGGTGTGTCCAAACCTTCGCAACACCATTCTGCCCAATCCTTTCTCCATCTCCTCCCCCAAAAATCTTCTCTCTAGAATTTTCTCCTTGCTCATGTCTTTTCCTGCAGAAATTGACTTGCAGCAATTTAACAGTGTCCAGGTGCTCACTTGATCTTGAGATGGTTAACAAAGGTCATGGGCAATGTCCCTTCCTCTAGATTCAGCAAAATAAAAAAAATCAACGCCATTCTAGTCTCGACTGTCATCCCATCTTTTTACGTATCTATTGTATTCCTTTTTTTTTTTTTGTTTATTATCCTGGCAGGATGTAATTTGTAGATCAACCAATATTGTTAGAGTCTTCCAGAGAATTGTTCTTTAATTGTTTGGTAACAAGTGATTGAAACTTTTGTTTTCTTACTATTCTCATTAGCTCCTCACCCCAATCCATGTATACTCACACAACCACATATCTCTATATTTTTCATCTTTTGCTCTCTTTATAATTAAATGTAAAATAATTTTACCACCACTACCCCTCTCTCCCCCCTATCTCTTATCAATCTTATCGTTGAGGTT
The DNA here is from genome assembly GCF_006345805.1 of Octopus sinensis. Taxonomy (NCBI): domain Eukaryota; kingdom Metazoa; phylum Mollusca; class Cephalopoda; order Octopoda; family Octopodidae; genus Octopus; species Octopus sinensis. The sequence goes on along the minus strand of NC_042997.1, from coordinate 138,500,858 downwards.
TTGTTGTTATCTTTCACATATCTTCCATACCATCACCACCAATAACATCAACGTTATCATTACCAACACCCACTTTTCCTCTACACCCTAAACCTTCATCACCTGCCACCTACCTTATCAATGCCATTGCTATATTATCATTGGTGTCATGTTTTTCCAGTCCACCTCCTGCACCATACTACCATCAATGCCTTCATTATCATCATCATCATTATTCCTCATTCCCTTAGTGTTGTCTCCATCGACACTCACCATACTCTGTCACCCGCCACCACCACTACCATCACTTACTCCTCCATTATCACACATGTGAAGATGCATGGTTCAGCGGTTAGAGCGTCAGGCTCACAATCATGAGGTAGTGAGTTCAAATCTTGAACTAGGCTGTGTTGTGTTCTTTAAGCACAACACTTTATTTCATGTTGCTCCAGTTCACTCAGCTATAGAAACGAGTTGTGACATCACTGGTGCCAAGTTGCATCAGCCGTTGTCTTTCTCTTGGAACATCAGTGGTATGGAGAGGGGGGGCTGGTATTCATGGGTGATTGCTGGTCATCCATAAACCTTGCCCAGACTTGTGCCTTGGAGGGAAACTTTCTAGGTAGAATCCCATGGTCATTCATGACCAAAGGGGTTCATTACCCTTTTTTTTACATCACACATAGAATTTTTTTTTCATTTTCCGAGTATCTCTCTAGTAGTTGCTCTAAAATAAATTCATGTTCTAAGTTCAAATCTCGGTAGGTATGAACATTACTTTTCATCTCTCCAGGGTTAGCAGAATAAATGCCAGTGAGTGGTGATTGACTGGTATTTATGATCCAGTTAACCCTACACGCCTTCTACATATAACTTTGAGCTGTTGCGAGAAATCATCATTTAGTCCCGTCTATATCCACCCACTCACGACACCCCTGATGATATAAATTCCATGATTTAAAGCAGTCTAAACTAAAACTTTCCATTAAAATTTCATTTTAACCTTTTAGCATTCAGATTACTTTATCAAATGTAATACTTATTTATTCACATTCATTTGAATTAGTCATCCATTTTCTTGAAGATTTGAGATTTCAATGATATAAAACCAGAATATTTTGGCCAGATATGGCCAGTTTAAATGCTAAAGGGTTAATAGTATGTCCAGTTTAACTCTTTAGTATTCAGATTTCTTTGTCACATGTATTGCGCATTTATTTAGATTGTTTTTGAATTAATCACGCATCTTGTAACTTCAAAATGTCAATGATATGATTGTATATTTTTAGAATGACATTGTAGAGTAGGTATGAGAGGTTGGATCTGGTCAGCTTTAGCATAAGACACATAGAATATTAGGGCCAGTTACAGTCCGTTTAAATGCTAAAGGCTTAATATGGACAACATTTTTTTTATTAAATTCATCATTTTAAAATTTATTGAAATAGCAGTATTTTTTTATTGAAATATGGTATGAAATGAATCTAATGTTGTTGTGGTGTTTTAAACTCCAGATCAACGCCAGTAGAGCAGACCTTTATCTCAAGGCATTCCATTCTTGACCAACAGTTTTCTTTGGATTATCTAGATGCATTATTTAATGTGTGCTTCCCTTTTTTTTTTTTTTAGAAGGGCGCAGTATAAAATGAGAGAAATATAGTTGCTTTTTCCAGTTAGGTCAAGTAACCTTAACAGCATAACTTTTAGCTCCAATATTACTGGCTTAACATAAGGCAGCGATCTAGCAGAACTTTTACCAAGTTGGACAAAATGCTTAGCTGTATTTCTTCAAGTTCTTTATTCTTTAAGCTCAAGTTCTGCCTAGGTTAATTTTGCCTTCCATCATCTGCGGAGAGGATCAGTAAAATAAGTACAAGTTGAACACTGAGGTTGATGTAATCAGCTTGTCCCTCTCCTAAAATGGCTGGCCTTGTGTCAAAATTTGAAACCAACATTAATAGGTTATTAGTAGTTAAACTACAATTACATCTTGGAATAGCCATTTGAACCGTCTTAACCCTTTGCATTCAGACAGCTCTGTTAAATGCAATGCTTATTTATTACTCTCTTTTACTTGTTTCAGTCATTTGACTGCGGCCATGCTGGAGCACCGCCTTTAGTCGAGCAAATCGACCCCGGGTCTTATTCTTTGTAAGCCCGGTACTTATTCTTATTGGTCTCTTTTGCCGAACCGCTAAGTGACGGGGACGTAAACACACCAGCATCGGTTGTCAAGCAATGCTAGGGGGACAAACACAGACACACACACTTATATATATATACATATATACGACGGGCTTCTTTCATTTTCCGTCTACCAAATCCACTGACAAGGCTTTGGTCGGCCCGAGGCTATAGCAGAAGACACTTGCCCAAGATGCCATGCAGTGGGACTGAACCCGGAACCATGTGGTTGGTTAGCAAGCTACTTACCACACAGCCACTCCTGCGCCTAATCAAGCATTATCTCAGTGTTGTGATTGTTTATTTTTAGATAAACATTGTAAGATAGGTGTAATGGCTAGATTTGGTCAGTTTGAACATAAAACAAACAGAGCATTTGGGCCAGATATGGCCAGGTTAAGCGTTAAAGGACTAAGACACACCTCACAGAATAAACAGAGAATTAATTTAACAGTTATTATGTGTTTTTAGATGACTAAGATGGTTTTTCCATGATAAAATTGCTTCAGTTTCAACACATGGTCTCATATCATGTTACTTGCTAGACATGTACAAGTCTGAAATGTTGAGTAGTTAAAAAAATCATGCAAAATTTAATTCTTAGGGATGAGCTGTACTTTTGTCATGTGGGAATTTACAACCAAAAGAAATGTATCAGAATCACTAACCCTAAATTAAGATCTTCATTAATTATTTCTTGATCTCAGCCAACTTTTGTTCTTTCCTTTACTTTCCTCTGCTTCATAATTTTTTTTCTTTTCATTAAGCAAGGAGATAGTAACACACATGCATACATGATAGGTTTGTTTTCAATTTCTATGTACCAAATAACTCAGAAGGCTTTGGTTGGCCCAGGGCTATCGTAGAACACACTTGCCCAAGGTATCACACAGTGGAACAGAACCCAGAATCCTGTAGTTGGGAAAAAAACTTCTTACCACACGGCTACACCTGAACCTAAATATGCTATGGTATTTAGTTCCATCCATACATCATATATGATACACAGGACAAGCAAAGGTTTAAATCCATCACTGAAGAAGTCAGAACACCAAGAGCTGAAATAAATGCTGAAAGTATTTCATGTGACCCACTGTTCTTCTAGTCCATTGCCTGGACTGGTACTTCATTTTATTGGTTCTGGAACAGTAAAGGATATCTTGTCCTTCGTTCTCACAACTTGCACATTATACAGATCGGAGTCCACTAAAATTTCCAAGGACCAGGTGGTTGTGTTAAACTGAGTAATGGGTTAAGTCTACAACCCAACAACAGTTAAATCCACTCGATAGGTTTCCACCCAGTTTCACTCACAAAGCTTAGAGCAAAGCTTGACATTTTGGACAAGCAACCCCGGCACATTAACTTGTCATCCACTAGGCATAGCATATAGTGTACTTGAAGGACAATAAAACTATGTAGTTCTTCAAACATGTGTCTACTCTCCCATCTATCATATTGTCATCTTCAATATTGCCTGTCTAGCAATTATTTCTCCATTACTCTGAGATGATATGTTTACTTGTTATCATTCCTATTATGCAATGTATATAATAAATATAATATATGTGTGTAAAAGACACTTACTTGCACAGATAGATATCCTAATACAGTTTTGTGGCACTGTTCCAACGGAACGTGCTATAGTGCCAAAGTTTATGCTTGACTCCCTCAATTTCTCACCAACTTAGACATTTTATATTCATTAATAAGTTTTATGCAGGGGAATTTTGCTTTTTTAATATTCTTTCCGCTTTATTTACTATTTTTATTTTCCCCATTTCAGTGCTGGTAGGGTTGAATACTTCTGCAAATTTAGACATTTATATAGGTTGTTTCTTCTCATATTTTGAAGCAAATAATTTCCAGTGCCTTGATAATAAGCATGTGGATGATTATTACACACACATGTGCATGTACATGCTCTCTCTCTCTCTCTCCTCTCTCTCTCTCTCTCTCTATATATATATAATATATATATATATATATATATATATATATCTATCTATCTATCTATCTATCTCACTGCAAATTTTTCCCCTCAAACATAGAATACTTCCAGAAACACTAGTTTACACTTTCTGCCATATTGTATTAATGGAATTTGTAACTAGTAACAATTAGAAAAGATTATTTGTATATACTTAATACTTCCAGACAGGTTCAGACACAAATTATGCTGGTCGCTGTAGTTATAGTTGAGTAGCTCCTCCCTTTTATGACAACAGGGTGTTCAACAGACTCAGCTCATTGAAATATGGGATTCTAGGATACTGGTGTTTCAACATGTTTTGTTACATCAGCCAGAAGCATCCAGCCACTGGCTTTGTTTATATTTTCGGCAAACAAATCATTTGCTGATCGATGCTTACCATCTGGCAAATGGTATAATATCGTTATTTGAACTATGTATGACAAGATCTGAAACAATTATTTACATGGAAATGACTATTTACCTGGACATATTAACACTAAATACGTAAATAATCATTTCAGATCTCATTGTGCACGGTGCAAAACAATGATTTTTTTTTTTTTTAAGAATTAGAAAATTCTTGTTTAAAGAATACATATTACTTTGTCAACAGAAAACAAGAAACCCATGTTTATTGGAGATAACATTAGAAATGCTTTGAGCTATGATTTGACTTGGCCAATATTATCCAAAAGATTCTTCATAACTATTCACATGCACCAAATCTGAGTCGTATGTGTGCTTTAAAAGCAGTTGAAAGCAAAGCAACATGCAGCGCAATGTGTAAAGACTCAAGGTGCAATGATGTTACAAATGGTTTAACACTAGCAAAAGGTGATAAATTTTTGTCAATAGAAAGTAAGGATGTTTACATTGGTTCAATAATAAAAAGAAAATTGGGAAACTGTAATAACATGAAAGAGAGCTTAATGACTTTTATTTTTTTTTTTTTTTTACCTCTTAGAATTCAGTTTTATAGAACTCATGTTGTTACTTCTGAAACTAAAATGCTGCTCTTAGATTTTGTATTTCCATGAGTAAAGATAAAATGAGTTCTATCATTTCCAATTTTCTTAATAAAAGAAATATTTGTACAGCATCATTTACAATAAACTCTGAAATAACACCATTTACACTTTAACTGCAAAATTAAATTTTATGGTTATTGCAGTAATGATGTTAAATATCTACCAAAAATTAGAATTGGTATTTTCTGTAAGTCATATTACCTCAATAAACTTGACATCTCTCTACGAAAATTTGTTTCAAACATGACATTTCTCAACAAAAAGTAGTTTGGTTATAAAAACGTGCTTTCTGCAGTTAAGGGTAAGGAAATTTTAAGTAGATTTGTCCGATTTCCACAGTAACAGGTTTAAACAGCACAAAAAAAAGGTGTTATAGAGTGGTTTGAATTTGAATCACAGGTCTGTGGTTATTCTGATTCTAAGTTTATGCTATTTATTGGGGTAAACTCTCTTCTCTGTGGGTGGTGGTTGAGCCATACATACAGAAATTTACATTTGCTAGTATAGATCAGTAGTTCTCAACGGGGATCCATATGGCCCCTGAGGGTCCATGTAAAATTTTTGAGGGTCTACATAACAAAATTGGAGATCCTCAATAGTATTTTGAGAACTGAAAAAATTTTGCTCTAGACATATTATTGGTATATATTGCAAGAAACTGCTAGGTTTCCCTCTCTCCAACATTTTGCATTTTTCAACCTACACAAATGGATGTTTGCAACACAAAATAGGAATTTTGAAAGAAGTTTTTATAAAACTATTTTTTTTAATATCGAATGACTATGGGGGTTCACCAGAATAAAATAGTAATCAAAGGAGTCCATAGATAAATGGTTCGCAACCATTTTTTACCTATGGACCCCTTTAATTTTTATTGTACCTGTATGGGCCCTCATAAGCATTCAATGTTTAAAAAGTCCTTTTATATTTTTGTAATTAAATATTAGGAATTGTATAAAAAAAATTTTTGAAATATTTTGTGTATTCTAGAAGTATAACCAATTTATTGCACATAAATTTTAACAAATTTTTACATGGACCCCTGTTGAGAACCGCTCCTATAAATATGTGTATGAATGCATTTGTTTTATTTGTATGTTGAAAGTATCTATACTTCTTGTTTTTTGTGGGAGTTATCTGGCTTGCCAATTAAGCCAGGAAGCCATGTGAACACATGCACAGAAATTGACTTTTGTTAGATTAGTTTATCAGCCAAATTAAAGTGGATTTATTTTTTTTTTAAAAAAAACAACAATTTCAATAATCCACCTGACCATGTCTAAACTCATCAAGAAAATCCTGCAAGCTAACATGAAATTCTCAAATAAATATCACTTGGGATTAATTTAACATAATTGATTTAAAAAAAAAAACATACTAAGGTTAATGACCATATCAAACGAGAACTTGCTTTAGGTCAGTGACTTACAATTTATAATTTCAGTTTTAAAAATTGTTTTCATTTTAAAACAAATTATTTTTGGCAGCCTTCTTTTATATACTGCTTTAGTTTTTAAACTTTTTTTTTTTCTAAATAAATGTTATCGACAATTTGATTGTTGAAAATTTTTGTTACCACATTTGTCTAGTCAGCTTTTGAATTTCAACATTTTGTTTGGATATATCAGTCATATACCAGTTTCACTGATATATTTGATTGTAGTCTTCACTTTTTAGAAATGTGTGGCTTTATGCCAATGTAAACCAACGTAGAAGCCTCTATGTGGTCTCTCAGCCTGCTAGAAATGGCAGCCAAATCTTCCCTCAAATCATGTCACTTGACTTACCATCTTAAAAAAAAAACATGCATGATCTTGTCAAGAATGTTTTTGACCAAACGAGGTCTGCTGGATCATGACATTAGCTGTCCTTTATTTCAGAATAGTTTGTTTACATTGTCTGAGACTAATTCTATCAATGTAAACTCTCTTTTCAAATAAATGGGCTGGTTTCTGGTTATAGAAGGATAATATTATGTCAGAATCATTAGCATGCCTGTCTTCACATTTTGAGTTCAAATTTTGCCATGGTTGACTTTGCCTTTTGTCATTTAGGGGGTCGATAAAATAAGTACTAGTTGAACACGGGTCGATATAATCAACTATCCCCTTCTCATGAACTTGCTGGCCTTGTACCAAAATTTGAAACCATCATTATTATTATTATTATTATTATTGAATGAGAGAGCAGCGCATGCCATCAAAGTGACACTGGGGTAAAATATATAAGCACAATATACCCATCCTGACTACCTATCTGACAAGAGTACACCAGGCACATGCATCACAACCATATGTGCACAACATGGTGATCTCATATCAAGATAGACAGCACATGACTTGCAGGTGGGGCCCAGTTAGAATTTTCTTCGGGTTGAGTAGCCCATCAAAAGTCCCTGAATAAGGGTTGTTTAAGGATGTTGAACAAAACACCCATGTTTCCAAAGATGAATTATCCAAACCCCAACGAATTCCTCTCAACACATGGCTAGGATGCTCCCCCACTACTTCTGCTCATGATCAGAGATGCTCATATCATCAGCCACAAAGATACATGCTCAATTGGTTAAGGTCAAACAAGTGACAAACAGATCTGTGGTATTAAGGAGAATGTTTTTTTTCTTGGTATAAAGATGGGCTACCACAAATAATGTACGTGAAAACACTTCCAATCAGTTACAACTAGAAGCCATAAGAGCCACTGCCTCATACTGCATCAGGTCATTCTTTATTATGATTATTATTATTATTAATATGGAGCTAACAATCATTAGCATGCCAGACAAAATGCTTAGAAGCATTTCATCCATTATTACATTCCGAGTTCATTTTCTACCAAGGTCAACTTTGCCTTTCATCTTTTTGAGGTCAATATAATAAATACCAGTCAGTAAGCTGGCAGAATTGTTAGCACACCAGGCAAAATGCTTAGTGACATTGTATTTGTCTTTATACTCTGAGTTCAATTTCCGCAAAGGTCAACTTTGCCTTTCATTCTTTTGGGGTCAATAAAATGAGTACCAGTTTATCACTGGGGTCAAAGCAATCGAATAGCCTCCTCTCTCAAAATTTCAGGCTTTGTGCCCCTAGTAGAAAGGATTATTATTATTGCGCAGTCACATTTAGTTCGTCTTTACATTATGAATTTCAAATGCCACTTGAGGTCAACTTTGCCTTTCATCCTTTCACAATCAGTGAAGTCAATACCAGTCAAACACCAGAAGCAATTTAATTGACTAACCTCCTCTCCTAAATTACAGGCATGGTGCCTATCTTAGAAACAATTATTATAAACAATTAATGTAGAGGACAGCAGCAGATGGCTGAATGGTTAAAGCACCAGACAAAATATGTTGTATTTGTTTCAGTGCTTTACATTCTGAATTCAAATTCCACCAAGGTCATATCCTTGGGTTGAAGGTATCAACTAACCAAAACTGCTGGCGTATTTTTTTTTTCCATCTTTTTTTATTTTTTACTTATTACATTCATCTGACCATGGCCTTGCAGAATTTTAGTCGAATGAATTGACCTCAGTACTCTTTATAAAGCCTCATACTTATACTTATTCTATCAGTCTCTTTTTCTGAATCACTAAATTACGGGAATGTAAACACACCAACATCAGTTGCCTAGTAGTAATGGAGAATAAAGATACACACACACACACATACATATACAATGGACTTCTTTCAGTTTCCAACTGCCAAATCCACTCACAAGGCTATGGAACCCAAGGCCATAATAAAAGACACTTGCCCAAGATGCCACACAGTGAGAGTGAACCCAGAACCATGTGTTTGGGAAGCAAATTTCTTACCATACAGCCATGCCTGTAACTATTGGACATAAATTTGAAGCAATTATTATTATAAAAACCATGGAGGTCAACTTTGCTGTTCATCATTCATCATCATCATTGTTTAACGTCCGTTCTCCATCCTAGCATGGGTTCGACGGTTACAGGGACATAAACAAACCAACACTGGTTGCCAAGCAGTGGCAAGGGATAAACACAGACATACACATATAAATAAACAGGCTTCTTTCAGTTTCCATCTACCAAATACACTCACAAGGCTCTGGTTGGCCCAAGACAATAGTAGAAGACACTTGTCCAAGGTACCATGCAGTGGGACTGAACCTGGAATTGTGGTTGGGAAGCAAGTTTCTTATCACACAGCTACACCTGTACCTATTAACACATCCTGAGTTCAAATTCCACCAAGGTCAACTTTGTCTTTCATCTTTCCAGGATCGCTGAAACTAAACCTGGAACCATGTGGTTGGGAAGCAAGCTTCTTACCACACAGCTACGCTTGTGCTTACTTACACATTCTGAGTTCAAATTCCACCAAGTCAACTTTCATCCTTTCAGGATTATTGAAATAAGTACCATTCAGCACTGAAATCAGTGTAATCAACTAGCCCCCTCCAACAAAATTTCAGACTTTCCACCTATAGTGTAAAGGATTGTTATTATTAATAGTAGTAGTAGCAGCAGCAATAGTGTTGTCATGTCATAGAACTAGGCTTTTGAATTAATTTTTTAGCATACTCCTGGCAATAACATCTGTTAACTTTCTTCAAGTCTCTTTCAATATGGCTAAACTATGACAATTTAGTCATATTTCTTATTTATTACTTCACTTTTTTTATTGTAATTTTTCATTTTTCATTTTTTTTTTTAAGCTCTGGGATAATTAAACTTAGTATCTTGAAGATAATTTTTCCTGATCCTATTTGTCACTTATTATTTTGTGTCTAGACAGGAGAATCTTTTTAAGAATTTTCTTTCTAACCATTGATACAAGACTTCAATCTCCTCCACTTTTTTGTTGTATTATAAGGGTTTGAATTTCAAAGAAGAAAAAAAAGCATCAATTAAATTAATTATTGTTGATTAGCTGATAACAGTTATTAGCTCTAATTGATTGAAAGGATGTGACAGTTCAACAGGAGTGGAGGTAGTAGGCCAGTAACTTGTCCACTCACCATCTTAATGTTTGTGTGTGTGTGTGTGTGTGTGTGGTGCATGCACATGTGTGATATTTGTCCATTTCTAAATGAAACTTATGCATCTGGAGCAACATGTGACAAAGCATACACTATGGACACTTTTAAGACAGTAAATTTCCTGATTGTGCAAGCCTGTGATCAAAGATGTTCCAATGTTGACCATCCTACCTTCCTTATATTTACATATAAACTTCTGGGTTCAGTCCCACTGCATAGCACCTTGGGCAAATGTCTTCTATTATAGCCTCAGGCTGACCAAAGCCTTGTGAGTGGATTTGGAAGACAGAAATTTAAAGAAGCCTGTCGTATATATGTGTATATATATATATATATATGTGTATATATATATATATATATATGTGTATATTATATATATATATATATATATATATATATATATATATATATATACATATATATATATGTGTGTGTGTGTGTCCTTGTGCCTGTGTTTGTTCCCCCACCATTGCTTGACAACCAATGTTGATGTGTTTACACCCCCGTAACTTAGCAGTTCAGCAAAAGAACTGATAAAATAAATACTGGGCTTACTAAGAATAAGACCTGGGGTTGATTTCATCAACTATAAAACCCTTCAAGGTGGTGCTCCAGCATGGCCAGTCAAATGACTGAAACAAAAGACTAAAAGACATATGAGCACAGGTGTTGTTGTGTGTGTGGTAAGAAGTTTGCTTCCCAACCACATGGTTCTGAGTTCAGTACCACTGCATGGACCATTGAACAAGTGTCTTATGCTATAGATCCAGGATTAACAAAGCCTGTGTGTGGATTTGGTTAGCGGAAATTGAAAGATGCACATCATGTGTGCGTGTGACTGGCTGACTGACTGCCTATTTCCTTGCTGTGATAGTTGTAAGCAAGTGTCTGTCTTCACATTCTGATTTCAAATTCCGCCAAGGTCACCTTTGCCTTTCATCTTTTCGGGGTTGATGAAATAAGTACCAGTTACATAATGAGGTTGATGTAATCGACTGTCCCCTACCCCAAAATTTCAGGCCTTGTGCCTATAGTAGAAAGGATTATTTATAACTTTATATGGCAGTGAGCAGGCAGAATCATTAGCATACCAGACAACAGACTTTAGTAACATTTCTTCTGGCTTAATCTGAGATCAGCTTTGCTTTTCATCCTTTTGGGGGGGTCGATGAATAAGTACTGGTTGAGCAGTAAGGTCAATATAATCAACTAGCACCCTCCCCAAAAATTTCAGGCTTTGTGCCTAATAATAGAAAGGATTATTTATAGCTTTGTGTGCTTCGAGATCCCCTGTTCCAAATAAGGGTTTTTACTTGGTGAGATATGTAATTTCTGAAAAGTATCACAACCCCTCTAAAAACCACCACTCCCAGCATCCTCTTTTGAGCGCAGAACACTGCCAAGGGGTCACTAACACTCTTAAGAATCCCTGATATTGAGGTTTCTTCACTGGCTTAACTTATTATTCTGTCACATCATCTGAAGTAAAACTTTTTGGGAGCTCACAAAATGTTTAGGCCTGTTATAATGTCTAAGGCAGTGTTTCTCAACCTTTTTACCCTTGCGTAGCCTTAAAATAAATTACATGTCTCAAGGAACCCCTGCACACAAAAAATTATATGCCGTATCTTTCTCATATTTTTTCATTGTAGTTCACATGGTAAATATCATATATATATATATATATATATATATATATATATATATATATATAGGGTGTCCACAAATTACAGACATCACTAAATATATCCCCAATGGTTGTTATATTTTTTTGATAATGTAATAGGTTAGATAGGATGATGTCTATGTTACAATATTACAATAACCAATATGTTGTGCATATATAGTAATATTATGATCATAAAATTAGCATTAGCTTGTCTCACTTTTTCTCATGGAACTCCTAGGAACCTTTTTGCAGAACCCAAGGGTTCCAGGGAATCCTGGTTGAGAAACGCTGGTCTAAGGCAATGGCTATAAATCTTCTTGATTTTCTGATGCCAAGTCAAGTCATTCTCAAAATATTTCTGCCATTAGAAAACTTGAACTTTTTTTACACCAATATTTTCTACCTACTTCAATCATGGGCTTTCTTTATAATATATTCTGATGTTCTCTTCCCCTGTCTACATCTCAGTATCCTTGAACCAGTCCCTTTAGTCACTCTCTTTTTACCTTCTATTTTACCCAAATATGTGTGAATTTGCAAGTAGTCCAGTCATTCTGCCAATATAACCAAACCACTGCATTTTCTTGTTTTATCTGTAAGTCATTCTCTCTTTTTAACCAGCACATTAAGTCATTCTAAGACTGACTGGTTGTCCAGTAGGCCCTCCATGTAATGCCAGAAATTTGGCAAAAGCATCTCATTCTAAATGCCAACAATTTCATCTCAGTGTTTTGAGGGGTTTTTTTTTTTTTTGGTTGCTTTTACTGTCCATTGTCTAACATCCATACAATATACATTTGAAGATCAAATTAAAAAAATGAAATAACTTGTACATATTGCATGGGAAGTTTTGATCATATTTACCATCCTCATTTAATGTCCATTCTCCATGCTAGCATGGGTTGGACGGTTTGACAGGAGTTGGCCAGCTAAAGAGCTGCCTGGGCTCCATTTGTCTAGGATATGGTTTCTAGGACTGGATGCCCTTCCTAATGCCAACCACTTGACAGATTGTGCTAGGTGCTTTTACATGACACCAATACAGGCACTTTTATATGGTACCAGCTTGGGCATTTTTACAGGCACCAGCACAGGTGCTTCTATGTAGCACCAGCATGGGACTTTCCCATGGCACCGGCATGGGTGCTTTTACATGGCTGTAGCACCTAAACATGTTTTTCAAGATACTCAAGCAGTACTATGGATTTTGTAAAGCAGAGGTTCCCAAACTGAAGTAAATTTACTCTAGTAGGTTAATAGCAAACTTTGCCTGCCCAGCAGAGGAGTGAGTAAATTGGTTTTTACAGTGTTGCATATTATGTTCTACATAGTTCAATATCTCCTTTACCTAAGATTGTCAGGTATAATTTGATGGCAATTTGGCTGCTATTTTTAGCAGGTTGCATGACTAAAAAGAGGCTCTCTCAGTGCCTTATATTCACTACATGAAAGTAGAAGTAAAGTAACTGAGTACAATAGCGAGCTGTTAATTGAATTTGCACTAAATGTTATGTAAATTACATCTGTTGGCAACAGCTGTAGATGTTTTAATAATGTGTCATTGAATTCATCAATTGCTGGCATCATATCTTTTGGTAACTTTTATTCATTCTAAAATGTACCTCTGGTTCATCGAAAATATGCCTCTAATTCACCCTAATGCATATACGTCTGCTTCATACTAGATTTCTTTTTTTTTTTTTCCTTTTACCTTGATTCTGCCTAGTGTGTGCCCTTGAACTCCCTACAGGTGTGAAATATTATTCCAAGGATATTTAGAAGTATTAGAACAAAACTCCTCACTGCTAAGAAGTATAAGACCAGCTGTTTAAAAGTTCTTGAATAACAGCCTGCGCTGAAATTGGTTTAGAGACATGTGTGGAAGTTATGTATGAAATCTGTGATAATGATGTCTGTTAGAATGAGGAATACTTGTAAGACGTGGGCAGAATTTATTAGCACTGACATTGTGAGGAAGTTTTAATGGAATTCATGACATTATAAGATTATATATACATACATATATTTATACATATATGTATGTTCACGTGTGGGTGGGAAAGTTGAGTAGTAGTTGTAGTTAGCTGATAGTGAAGTAGCTTTGTTGCCTGTCAGTACCCCTTGTTTTTGAAAACCCTTTCCCTCCACCTGGCTCTAATAATTCAAGCAAGTTGCCATCAGAAAAACGTATGCTGCTTTGTTGTTCGCTCAAACACAGCATTGGTTTCTAATTTCAGAACATTGTTTTGTTGGGCTACTTCACTCAGTAGTTTACCCAACCAGTAAAGACTTGTTAGATGGTGAGTGTTACAGGTGTGAAACAGAAATACCAGTGGCATTGCCATGCAGTCACTTCACTTGCTAGACATATCAGCCAAACAGCCCCAGAGACATCTTAATTAAAAAATGAAAAAGGCATGTTTATCACCAGTAGCTTTGATTTATTGGCAGCATATTGTCCTGTGATAGGTTCTTATGAAACCAAAGAAACATGAAGCTTTTTCTTGCTGTATGAGGTCCTCACTACAAGCATATCAACCCATGAATTTACAGTAATAGATAAAAGGCATTTAATATCCTTCTTTACCTCTTTCAGTCATTAAACTGTGGCTATGCTGAGGCACCACCTTGGAAAAGTTTTAGTCAATTGTATCAACCCCAGTACTATCTTTTTTCTTTTAAAGCCTGTTACTTATTCTACTGTTCTCTTTCACCAAACTGCTAGGTTATGGGGGTGTAAACATCTTGCACCGGTTTTTAAGTAGTGGTGGGGTAGGGGGACAAAGACACACTTAGATAAATATATATACATATACACAGTGGGCTTCTTTCAGTTTCCATCTACCAAATCTACTCACAGGGCTTTGGTCGGCCCAAATCTACAGTAGAAGACATTTGCACAAGGTGCTACGCAGTGGGACCGAACCCCAAACCATGTTGTTGGGAAGCAAGCTTCTTAACCACACAACCACACTTACTTCTGTACTGTAAACAATACAAGCAGTTTTAAGATAAGCATTAATAAATTTTGCCTCATCAAATGTTAAAAATCAACTACTGTGGACAACAGATGATACTGACACATCAACAGTTCCTAACTTATTTTTGTTTCTAAGTGTGTGTTATGAGATTTGGTAACAAATTATGTGCCAATTATATCATGATGAGTTCATATTTCCCTCACATTTACTGGTTTGTAAACAACAGCCTACTGACTGCGTCATTTGCTTGCAGTTCACCATGAAAACGTGTCCAGGCTTCTTGACGTGACGTGATATGTTGTGCAATCTTTGTAAATATATATGGTGACATTTGTTTTTGGTTCTCCACAGAAAACATGTTTGTTGTTTGGTAGACTGATATTATTAATTCGCTTAGAAACAGGTGGAGGTGGGTTTGAGATTGACAACAAGAATATATGACTGGAGAAAACTCTGCCCTCACAGACTTTTGTCTGTTCCATGCAAGTGTGGAAAAGTAGATGTTAAAATGGCAACAACAATGAAATTAGTTTCAATAAATGAATTTTCAACAAATTTATTACATACAGGTATTTGTGTGGTTGTGTGGTAAGAAGCTTGCTTCCCAACCACTTTGCTCCGGGTTCAGTCCCACTATGTGGCACCTTGGCCAAGTGTTTTCTACTATAACCTTGGGCCAACCAAAACCTTGTGAGTGAATTTGGTACACAGAAACTGAAAGAAGCCTGTGATATGTATGTGTGTGTCTTTGTGTCTGTCTTTGCCCCCCATCGCTTAACAACTGATGTTGGTATGTTTATGTCCCTGTATCTTAGTGGGTCAGCAAAAGAGATCCAATAGAATAAGTACTAGGTTTACAAAGAATAAGTCCTGGGGTCGGTTTCTTCAACTAAAAAATAACATTTAAGGTGGTGCTCTAGCATGGCCACAGTCAAATGACTGAAACAAATAGAAGAATAAAAAGAATAATACACCATCTCGCTATGAGAACAAAATATGTGTGCTGGTGTAAATTCACTTACCTGTGAGCCTTAATCTTTTCTCCATCTAGTTAATCCATCATTGGTCAAGTATTATGTCACAGTACAACAAGCTGTAAGGTGTACTGTACTATCGCCTAACATAATCATCATACTGTTGATTGACTTACCTGGGCCAATGTAACTTTTCCTCACCAGGTGTCCTGAATGAGCAATGCAGCATGAATGCCTGGTCTTAGTTTTAGTCACATTAGTCTTGCATTAGCTGAAATATCTCATCTGTGCACACCACTGCCACCACTACAAATAACAGCAATAGTTCGCCAACTGAACTGGTTGATCCTGGCCATGGATAGTTTATTGTCTGTTCATCTAGTCAGCATCTAGTAATATTCGCCATTAATCCAATAAGTTTATTTACTGAAATAACTCACATCCACTGTGCTGCATCCCATCATTCCAACATACCTTGGCTCAGATCCTGACATCTGCTTCTGCTCTGGGTCAAAGTGAACCTGAGAACAGTAGTAGCTAATAGGTGATTCCACACCCCTCAAAACCCTGAAACTCCTGAACGAGGGCCTCATTACCAGATGCAGTTTATACTCTTTAACATTCAGATTACTCTGTCAAATGTAATGCCTATTCATTGACATTGTTTTAAATTAATCAAGCATTGTAAGATAGGTGTGAGAGACCAGATCTAGCTGGTTTTAACATAAAACAAGTAAAATATTTGGGTCAGATATGGCTGGTTTAAACACTAAAGGGCTAAAGTCACATCCATAACAATTTCAGAACTGCTACCTTGATATTTCAGGGAACAGAAAAGATGAGTTTCCTCATTAAGATCATCATCATCGTTTAACATTTGTCTTCCATGCAGGCATAGGTTGGATAGTTTGACAGGAGCCAGCCAGGTTGAAGACTACACCAGACTACTGTGTTTGTTTTGACAGGGTTTTTATGGCTGGATGCCCTTCCTAACACCAACCACTCTGCAGAGTGGACTGAGTACTTTTTATGTGGCACCTGCACAGGCAAGGTCAGTTTTGGCATGGTTTTTACAGCTGGATGACCTTCTAAATGCCAACCACTTTACTGCGCTTATATTATTAAGTGATCTTAATACTTAATGACGTATTTACCATCTTTGGTGGAAATGCAGTGCTCACCTAGCATCTCCAGATGGTCATGGTTTGATTGCCTTTCCTCACAGATTAGATCAATCAGTGCTAATGTGAGCTTAACCAAAGGTTAATCAACAAGTGCTGAAAATATATAAATTTGATCACTAGTTAGGTCTGTTAAAAACACCAGCTGCTGCAGAAAAATAGAGGAAATAAGTATTATTGCTATGGTGCCAAAAGTCTGTTGTCCTATTCTACTTTTGCCCTCTTCATTAGGAATGTAAGCTAACATGGGAGCTAATACCTGGTCATTTTGATCTGCTAGAAATAATCAGATCACCCTTAAACACCACCTCAATGTCTTAACCCTTGTGATTCTAACTTACCTGAGACCATCCTTGGTTCTATGCTATAAGGTTCATGTTTTGAAGTGATCCAAATTAAAACCTTCCATTAAAATTTTGTGTTAAATTATTTCCCAAATACCAGCTTAATAACGACAAAGTTATTTTACTGAATTCTTCATTATTTTCAAAATTAAGTGAAAAAAGGCAGTATGTTTCAACAGAAACAGGGGTTCTCAACTATTCTTTTTATCTATGGACCCCTTTGATTACTATTCTATTCTGGTAGACCCCATAGCTATTTGATGTTTAAAAACTAATTTTTTAGAAACTTCTTTCAAAATTCCTATTTTGTTTTTCACACATTAACTTGTGAAAGCTGGACTATTTAAAATGTTGGAGAAAGAAATCTAGCTGTTTCTTGCAATACATACCAATACATATCTAAAACAAAAATTTTTTCATGGGCCCTTAAAATATTATTGTGGGCAATTTACCAATTTGTTGCATGGAGCCTCCCAAATCTTATATGGACCCCCATTCCCGTTGAGAATCACTGCATTAGATAATGCAGTCCTAAGTGTCCAAAAGATGGTATGGTCACGGTATCTGGAACACAATTATTGGTTCTGACTTGGAGCAAAACAACAACTAAATAATGTATTAAAAGACATTTTAACTGAGAGATTCCAGCTGTCTAACCAGAAGAAACATGAGGCGCAAATTACATGAAATATTTCAAATGAGAGTCAAAGTTGTATAACAAACATGACTTTTTGTGAGTTGACTATCTCCGTATAACAAGTCAGTAACAAGTGAGTTTCTATGTGATCTGTTAACCTGCTAGAAATAACAATCAAATCGCTCTCAAACGATTGCTTACTGTCTTAAAAAAGGGTCAAGATGACCCTGAATTCCCTTGCACATAGGAAAATGACAGGACAATCGAGGTTGAAATGCCTTTGATCATAGATTTGTTAGATTAGGATTATCCTGGGGGGTTAAATAACAACACTAATAGAAACACTATGACTGTTAACTTGTTTGTTATTCTAACTGTTATATGGGTTAACCTATTTCACATCCAACCGCTGCTGGCAAAGCTGTGTAAAGTCTACTATTGCACACCTTTGTTGTTTTGCTTTATGAGGAGGAGGAGAAGTGCAC
>NC_042997.1:138384906-138477406 GCF_006345805.1 Octopus sinensis | reverse complement strand
TTGTAAAGGGTCCATGTCTCACATGAATAAAGGAGTGATGTCAGTACACAAGCACAGTACACAGCAATCTTTGTTTGCTTTGCAATGCCATGCTGGGACCAGACACGAGACTGAAAAGACCATTGCAAAGAGGAAATATATGTAATATGTATACATATAATCTATGTGTGTATGTATGTGTATATATATACACACACACATACATTTACATATATAGATACATGTATACATTATATATATATACACACACATATACATATATAGGTACATGTATATATATATATATATATATATATATGTACATATATACATACACACACACACACACGCATATATGTACATATATACATACACACACACACACACGCATATATGTACATATATACATACACACACACACACACACGCATATATGTGTGTGTTGTTATGAGTTAGAACTGCTGTTTCTGATTCACAGAAGTTCTTATAATTTTACACAAGCCAGCTGGAACTCTCTCTTACCTACATTCTATAGTTCTATTAGTGACCCTTTTACACACACACCTATATATATTTATATATATATAAATATATATATATTATATATATATATATATATATATATATATATATATTATATATATATATATTATATGCACATTATTATTTTTTTTCATTCTGTCAGCTGGTAACCTTAGTAACACCTACCTGTGATCTAATCTGCAACTTCCATTAACAATGAGAATCTGGAAACCTGGTAACTGTTTTATCAACAGTAAATTATATGTAATACGGATCTGTGCATTTCTTAATTTTTTTTTTCCCCCTCGTTTTCCCTTCCTGTATTTTTCCCTAGTTACCATCCTGATACCTCCATCCACCACCACTTTTCACTGGATTCAGTACAATTTATTACATTACATAACATTAACAGCTTGATATAAATTCAGTTTTAGTATCTTTTAAAATCAACGTTAAGGAAAATACTCTCTCAAAAACAGTGTGAATAATGAGAAAGTGTTTTTCTACCTAAAATCAAATTTTCACATTGCAATTCCTAAATTTTTCCCCCGTCTAGAATCCTGAAAATTTGTCCGTTTCGCTAACACCTTAGCAGATTCACTATTGATATACTTCAGTTCATATGCATACATATATTTATATGTTTTCATGTACACATACATAGATAATTCTATGTATGTTGATGTATAGCTCAATATGAATACATCATCATCATTTAATGTCCATCTTCCATGCTGGCATGGGTGGGACAGTACCACAAGAGGCGGCCAGGCCAAAGCCTGCACCAGACTTCTGTGCAGCAGAGTGGACTTAGTGCTTTTTATGTGGCACAAGCACAGGTGAGGTCAGTTTCGGCAAGGTTTTTACAGCTGGATGCCCTTCCGAACATCAACCACTTTACAGTGTGAACTGGGTGCTTTTAGGTGGTACCTGCACTGACAGAGTCACCAAGTACTTGAAAGACAAAAACTTTTAAGAGGGTAGAAGGGATTGGAGGAAGTGTTGCTGAAGAAATACAAAGTTACCTGGCCAGTGAGAGAAAGATCAGGGATGAAAACAGGTGTGCTACTGCAAAGAAAATACATGGTTGCCCAACCTGTGGGATGTGCAGGAGAAAGAGTGAGCGACCACAGGATGGAGATGGTGGCAAAATCCCAGGCATACTCACAAGGAACAGGGATCAGAGTATAAATGAGATGGTTGTGTAAAGGAAGACAGAGTTATAGATAATGGCAAGTGCCGGGGCATACCCTTGAGGTTCAAATGCCATAATATAAGTGACATGCATTTTTTTGCATTTTTATATTATGTATGAATTCGTGTACACATGTTTATAACTTTATGTATGTTTGTATATTTGCATGTGTACTACCTGTACATAATATATTTATGCATACATTTGCACATGTATGTACCTTTACAAATGCATGTTTATGTATAACTTCATATGTATACATGTATTTGTATGTATTCATGTAGGTACATGTATGTATTTCCATCAGTATATATTGGAGCAGGTATGGCTGTGTGGTTAAGAAGTTTGCTTCCCACCCACTTAGTTTCAAGTTCAGTCTCACTGTGTGGTACCTTAGGGAAAGTATCTTTTACTTAAAGTGGATGAAGGCTAAAACACGCTGTGTTTGTGTCGTAACATCATGTAATGTGATTGAATATCATTCATTTCCACTGTTCAGCAGAAACATAACTGATCATAGGGGAAAATTACCTGACTTGGAAACAGGTATGGGTTAGTAACAGGAAGGGCATCCAACCCATGCAAGCATGGAAAAGTGGACCTTAAAATGATGATGATGATGATGATGATGACATGGATGGGTGGATACAAAGTTTACTTTGTTGCCATTGAATCTTGAGTTTTATCTCACTGCATGACACTTTATGCTAGTGACTTCTACTTCAGCTTTGGGCCAGCTCATGCCTTGAGAGTGAAATTGGCAGGTGGTAACTGCATAGAAGCTTTATGTGTGTTTATGACTGCATGAATGAATGTCTATATTCTACCAATGAAAAAAAATAGTGTCTTCTGTTGACATTACTTGCTCATAAATTGCCTCATAGTGCTGTGCCTATTGAAAATGAATGGAATAAAAAAAAAAAAAAGACCATTACTTGAAAAATATGTCGAGGACAATGACAGAAAAGATACCTTGGTAGTAAAGTAATGCCTCAATATGTATTCTTTTAATCCATGGTATCATGTAAAGCTGGATGTAAAAATGAACAAATAAATAACGAATATATTCTCATTTATACTTATATATATATATATATGTATTTTTTTTTTTTTTTTTTTTTTTTTACTTGTTTCAGTCATTTGACTGCAGCCATGCTGGAGCACCGCCTTTAGTCGAGAAAATAGACCCCAGGACTTATTCTTTGTAAGCCCACTACTTATTCTATCGGTCTCTTTTGCCGAACCGCTAAGTGACGGGGACGTAAACACACCAGCATCGGTTGTCAAGCAATGCTAGGGGGGCAAACACAGACACGCAAATACACACACACACATACATATACGACAGGCTTCTTTCAGTTTCCGTCTACCAAATCCACTCACAAGGCATTGGTCGGACCGGGGCTATAGTAGAAGACACTTGCCCAAGATGCCACGCAGTAGGACTGAACCCGGAACCATGTGGTTGGTTAGCAAGCTACTTACCACACAGCCACTGTTGCGCCTATATATTAGTTTGATGTAAAAGAATTATGCTGGAGGTGTTTTTTAAATTTTTTTAAGGGTTTTTCTTTGTGTGTGTGTGTGTGTGTGTGTGTGTGTGTGTTCCATACTTAAGTGAGAACAGTTAATGAGGCTCACGTTTCTGTTCAGTTAATTATAGTGAGGAAACAGGAGGAGATAACTTCCAGTTCTTGATCCACTCTTTAACATTCTTTTATTCGTGACTAGTTTTTCTCAGCCTCACCTGATTATTGAAACACCCAATAGTCCCTGTGTCCATCAGTACCTATTATGTTATACTGTATGGTGTTGCAGATGGACTGTTAGACTTAGCAACTTCAGTACTGGCAATTAGTATCCTGTCAGCTGCAATGTGCTGTATCTATAGCCATCAAATTTTAAAATCTCTGTGTCTTAATTAAGCTGATTGTAAATAGGTATCACAGGGTGGCATAATCTATTTTTATGGGATAGTAATTCTTGACTTAGATGGTCATGCCCCTTTTGTATATCTTTGTGAGCTTACAAGAGGTGAAACAAACGTCTAGAGAGAGCATTAGGTGTTGTGACTTTTAGAGTTTGTGGTTTTTGTTTGAAATGAAATAGTGAAACCAATTACTATATTTACGTCTCAAATGCATTTTTGATGCACCTTTGTTGCAATTAAAATATGTGTCGGACATTGTGTGATGATGTGCTAAGTTCCAATGTAATTTTATTATTAATCCTAACTTTCTTTATTAATTACCAGAAAAATTTTAACCAGGGTAAATCACTAATCTGAAAAAAGGTAATGTTCTAGATTAGGTAGTATAAGGAAATATGGATAATAACTCGAAATCCCCCCCCCCTTTTTTTTTTCTTTTTTCTTAGAGGGGTGGAGTCAAAACATGCAAAGGAGGTGATTTTAAAACACCATTTGCTGTGAAAAGGGATTAGATACTAAGCAACAAAAAGCACCGAGAACCACTGCTTTAAACCTTTAGCATTCAGATTTCTCTGTCAAATGTAATGCTTATTTCTTCATATTGTTTTGAATTAATGATGCATTATCTTATAGCTTCAAAATTTCAAAGATGTGATTCTTTTTTTTTTTTTTTTTAACCTGGAATGACTTTGTAGGGCAGGTGTGATGAACATAAAACGGATAGAATATTGGGACTGGATATGGCCAGTTTAAACACTATAGGATTGAGCAGTATCAGAAACCTTGTAAAATTTCCAATTATTTTTAAAGGCTTGCAAGGTTAAATTCGATAAATCAGAAGGGGTGCATATTTAGATAGTGACCTATAAGAAGAGAAAAAGAAAAAGAATAACAAATGCTACACAAACTGCTCATGTAAAATGTGTCATGGTTCTCCAGTATTTTTTAACCATCATAGCTAAGGCCATCCCAGAGTATCTTAGTTGTGAAGTGGATGGAGACGATAGTAAAGATTAAGAAATTTATCTGTTCTATACCTTCTGCAGTTGAGGAACTTCAGTGAGTCAACTGCAGCTAATTTCTCTTCTAAAAGGTAACTTTAACCTAAGGAAGTATAATATACATCTTGTACTGTTTGTGTGCATGAAGGAATACTGGCTATTGTGTAATTCACAGACAAAGAATGTCGACTGTGTAGAAACTCCTACTGTGCTCTTAGCTCTGGCCCACATATTAAATCTTAATTTAATTTGTCTAAGTTGACAAATTTTATTGACAATTATATTCCTTTGTCTGCATATTTATTTCTTCTGTTTTTCATCTTTGTTGCTAATATAAACTAGTGACATTTCCTGCTATTGCAATTTGACTCGGAATATTTTTTCTAGGAGTGGCTGTGTGGTAAGTAGCTTGTTTACCAACCACATGGTTCCGGGTTCAGTCCCACTGCGTGGCATCTTGGGCAAGTGTCTTCTGCTATAGCCCCGGGCTGACCAATGCCTTGTGAGTGGATTTGGTAGACGGAAACTGAAAGAAGCCTGTCGTATATATGTATATATATATATATGTATGTGTGTTTGTGTGTCTGTGTTTGTCCCCCTAGCATTGCTTGACAACCGATGCTGGTGTGTTTATGTCCCCGTTACTTAGCGGTTTGGCAAAAGAGACTGATAGAATAAGTACTGGGCTTACAAAGAATAAGTCCTGGGGTCGATTTGCTCGACTAAAGGCGGTGCTCCAGCATGGCCGCAGTCAAATGACTGAAACAAGTAAAACAGTAATAATAATGATAATAACTATCCTTTCTACTAAAGGCACAGGCCTGAAATTTCTCAACTCCAGTGTTTCATTGGTACTTAATTTATCGACCCTGAAAGGATGAAAGGAGAGTCAACCAAGTATGGACAAATGAAATGCCACTAAGCATTTTGCCTAGCATGCTAAGAATTCTGCCACCTTGCTATCATAGTAATAATAATAATGATTTCATTTATTTGCCACAGGGGTGAAGGATGAGGGGGACAATACAGAGACAGACATAAAGTGTGGGATGTTTACATATAATAATGAAATGATAAGAAAAAAAGAGGTATACACAGTATACACTGGAAAAGAAGAGACATAGGCATACCATACAAAGGTTAAAAAGCGGGGTGTGGAGAGGATGATAGAGATGTGGTCCTCCTGATACAGGAACGCCTCCAGGGATAACCAGGGACCCCACTGTCCGAGATTTCCCTGAACACCAAGAGCAAGTGCCCTCTCCAATTCCTTCTCTCTGACTCACAAGTCTACACTTAGAGAGGTACCATCCACTCTTGCCATTTTCACAACATTCACCCACTTTCCAATAAACTCACTCAAGGATAGCACTTCCCTCTCTACTCTCAATTTCCTTTTCAAGTGAAACTTGAAAAAATCAATGAGAGCTCTACCAAAGAAGAATGTGTCTGTCCTCATACCTTTCAGCTTTGTCCACCAAACAACCTCTTTTGCCGCAGCCACCAGACAAAGGAAAACTGCGTTGCCTACATGATTGAAGGAGTGCGGCTATGCAATCATCACTAATAATAATAATAATATTATTATTATTATGGTTTTGAATTTTGGCATAAGGCCAGCAATTTTATGAGAGAGTTAAGTCAATTATATTAACCTCAATGTTCAAATGGTCCTTATTTTATCAGCCCTGAAAGGCACCCTTGTTGAAATTTTGAGATCAGAATACATGATTGATGATGTATTAAGCTCCAGTATGATTTTGCTACAGGACTAGTTCAGGCAAATATCTTAAAAGAAGGACATACCTGATGAGATGCCATAAGAAAATCATTATAATCATCATTTTTAACATCTACTGTTCTATGCTTGCATGGGTTAGATGAGAGTATTTTGGGGCAGGGTTTTCTACAGCTGGATGTCCTTCCTGATGCTAACCCCCACCTGTACCCAAGTCAAGTTAATAATTTCCCAGTCTTTCAAATAACAGCCTGGTCATGGTCACACAGAAAACTGGAAACAAATGATGCTCAATGATTCTCCTCTTTCATTTACAAAGATCATACAACGTGTCAAGAACATGTTTTGATATGTTTTCTTGGTAGACTGCACACAAATGGGACCATCTGCATGAGCAACACTGCTTTGATTGTCTACAATCAGCAAATACAAACGAAGATGGGGGGAAATATGAACTCCCTCATAAAAACACACAGACATACAAACATAAATATACACACACACGCACACACACACACACACACACACACATTCAGTTTGTCTCGCAAATCCAGGCTTTGATCTGCCCAGGTCTATAATGGAAGATACCCAAGTTGCCACATGGTGGGACTGAATGCAAAAACATGGAGTTGAGAAGCAAACTTCTTAACCAGACAGTCATTCCTGCACTGTATGCAAAAAAATTACCTTCTGTTTGACTAAAATAATTTGCCTTCCCTCCCCTCACCCCCAAAACATACGGAAGAGTACTTTTGTAAAACTGACTTAAATAGCTCAAATTTATTCTGTTGTTTCTTGGTGCTGTTGTTTAGCTCCAGGTTAACCTAAACTGAGCAAACCTATTATCAAAGGCAATTCTAACCACAACCACTCTGCTTTTCTAAGACTTGTCTGGCTATGATTTGAGGGAAATTTGGCTGCTATTTCTTGCAAGTTGATCAACTATACAGTGGCATCTACATTAATTTCTTAGTTTGCCCACTTAATTTTACTCTGTTTTAATACTCATACTTAATATCTCCACCAAACATACCAGCCTTCTTCTCTTTATGAATAATTGACAACTGATTGGCAACCTTTGACATGAGCTATGGTGGTATTTTTATGACAACTGTGCTAGCTAGCATGCTAAGGTGGTAAGTATGGCGTGATACTGTGGAGAACATACAGCATTACAGTATAGAATGGAGAATAGCCAAGTAGATACAGTGTACAGTGATTGGTTAAAGAGACATGGGTTTACATTCTGTTGTTGGCAGCATATAGTTACTGTTGTTCCCTTGCTATTGTATTTAACTCTGTGCCCCATGTATCTGGCTGTGAATAGGTGAGTGATTATAGTAGTGGTGGATAGTGTAACAGTTGTGATTAGTGTAGAGGTGCAGAGATATCTGGTAGAGGTTCTAGTGTCCAAAGGTGTCTAAAGTAGAGGTTGCAGTGAATTAATAGTGTAGGAAAAAAAAACATCTGAAATTATGATTGTTTGCCTCAATCTAGCAAGCCCATGATGAAAAGGTGTTTATGTCATCACTATCCTGTTTTTATTTTTCAGAAACTGCATACTCTGCACTACATTACCCAACCTATCCTTTCTTTTTTTTAAGCAATAAGATGTAATATGTTGGAAATTTGACTGCTATTTCTAGTGTATGACACAACCAAGTAGGGGGCTCCCTTCATTGGTTTGAGTTTATTGTAGCTGTGCAGAGGTATTTATAGTGTTCTGTATTGGCTGTACTTGTGAAGTAGTCACAGGTTGTTGCTGCTGATATTTAGGTCTGGGTCAGTTCTGATTGACCAGACTACCATGAGCAAAAGTATTCCAACTGCATATTAAAGATTACATTATTTGAAGTGTCCTTTTTTTTTCTGAGAGTATGGGGTGGAGAATGATTTGAAATAGATTTTGTCTGTTGTTCCTAACATGTGAAGCAACTTCATAGAAGATCCTTTGTAGTTACTGATTTGGTAGTGGCAGTCTCTATAAGCAAAGATAACCACTGCATTATGTTCGGGGCTGTGAGGGGAAGCATTAACAATTCACTGCTTTATTATAAAAGTTGGTAAGAACGCAGAAAAAGACTCAGTGGTTAGTGCATGCAACAAACTACTCAGAATCTAAGCAGTTTTAGTGAATTCCAGTGTTGATATAGAATTGTCCAGCAACAGAATAACAGAGTAGAATAACATGAACAAACTTGTCTCATTACAGAGCCCACACTCATTGCATATTTCAAATTAGTCCTACATTCCTGTGTAATCATTTATAGGGTTGTGAGACAGATACTAAGAGAAGAAGCAGAGTAGAAATTCTATCAAATAGTGATATCTAATTTATGTTGACTACAAACAGTAGAACCACATATTTTATTACGCCACACCTAATACATATAATGAGTCATTCTTATTTGGCAGCAAAGTTTTGTATATATTTTTTTTTTTTCAATTTAAGAGTACAGTCTTTTTTTATTTATCTATTTTATTGTTGTCTGGTGCAATGTCTGCTTCCATAAAAATTGGCTGAAATCCTTCCAACACTGAAACCTATCGCCTAAAACATTCCTTGAAATATTTTCTCTATAGGAGAGTGTATTCTAGAAAGTTTTTGGTTTTTTTTTTCATTAAGCTCACCAAAGAAAATTTGCAGTGAAAGATGTAGTCCTTTAGAGCTATGACTATGCACGTGAATCCCATTATTGAATTGGTGTAAGGGAGACAACTATGAAGGCAAATTCTTTTCTACAGGGAGATAATTGATAGGGAAAGAATTGGGACTGATTTGATGTGGGGGGGGGGAGATGAGTAGAAGTATTGGTAGAGGTGGTAGTGAACACTAAAATACAGATAAGTGATATGGTAACAGTGTTGTTAGTTAAGGAGTCCTTAGCTGATGGATCATGGAATGCTTAATGGATTTACTTTAATGGATATCTGAGACAATGCTGCCACTACATGCTAGACCACATCAAAAACAAGGCCAACCAAACTGCTCCCACAAGCAACCTTTTAGTCCACAGGCATTTGTTATTCCCCCCCTCTCTCTCTCATATTGCTGCTACAACAGAAGCTTCTCATCTGTACTAGCTTTTGGGATATCCTACCCTCCAATCAGGCTCCCATATCTTTCCTCTTGCCTTCAAGTTCCTACACGAACTTGGGGAATTCCTTCACTAGACATCAATTCAGATATTCAGACTGATGCCAGTACCCCCTGACTGGCTCCTGTGCCAATGGCACATAAAAAGAACCGTCTAAACGTAGTTGATGCCAGTGCTGCCTGACTGGCTCCCATACTAGTGGCACATAAAAAGCACCTACTACGCTGTTAGAGTGGTTGGTGTTAGGAAGGGCATCCAGCTGTAGAAACCTTGCCAGATGAGATTGGAGCCTGGTGCAGCCTTCTGGCTTGCCAGTCCTCACTCAAACCATCCAACCCATGCCAGCATGGGAAATGGACATTAAATCATGATGCGGATGATGATCACAATCATTGTAGTCTAGGACATGCAGAAGTTACAAGTATGCTCCCTTTTCGATAATCAAAGCTTCAGTCAGGCTGCTGCAAGTTTGAGCACTGAATTTAGTCCCTAAAATATGGGTCAGCTTAGTTTGTTAAAGGGGTGCTTGTCATTGACATCAACAAATACTAATTTCATGGAAGTGTCATCATGTACATGTTTTGTCTTGGTGTAAAAGAGATGGGTGATAACAAATATTCTGCTCAATACCACAGATTTGCTTGTCAGTTTTTTCACCTTAACCAGTTGAGACTGACAATATGTGCATCTCTGAGTAGTAGTTGGGGAACATCATAGCCATATGTTGAGAGGAATTCTTTAGGGTTTGAATAAATCACCTCTGGAAACATGGGTGTTTCACTCAACATCCTTAAACAACCCTTATTCAAGGACCTTTTGAGCATGATGGGCTACTCAACCTGAAAAAATTCTAACTGGGCCCCACCTGCAAGGTCTTATGCTGTTCAGGTGTACCCTTATCGGATCGGTATATTGGGTTTCGTATATTTGTACCTCTGTCATGCACTGCTCTCTCATGCAATAATAATGATGATTTCAAATTTTGGTACAAGGCCAGCAATTTTGGGAGAAGGGCTAAGTTGATTAAATCGACCCTCTCCCACCAGAGCAATAACAACGGTGTTTGATCAAGCATTGAAATTCAACACATACAAACACTTTAAACATTTTACATCTATATATCTATGTGCTAGGCCTTTGAGGTATTCATAAGCTGTCATTTCGCAGTCTTGTTGCTATGTAGGGATTTCTGGGTACTCAGCAATAGAGTGAATTCAAAACCAACATATTTTGTGTTGGACTGAAAATGCAGGTTTTAATCTCTAAACTTTACCAAAAAGCAGATTTTTGCTTCTGATAATGAGTAAATTCAGTGGTTTCCTAGTTGTAATTGCATCTTCGAAATATCTTCGTTTATTGACTACCCAAAATTTAAACCTACATTATGTATGCAACCTCAATTAGTGCTAATTTAACCAATGCAAGATTAAATATGCTGTTCTTTATAAATTTCATCATAGTAATTTTTAAAATCTTTTTAATTTTCATTTAGTTAATTTTCAAGCTTTGTGTGATTCACTAACAACTTTTAAAATGAATTTTAATAAAGTTATTAGAGCAATTTATTTTTGCATGTATTAAATATATATTCTTTACTCTGTACAGACTCTCTTATTGGGAGAATTTAGCTATCAACATATGAAGCCTTCATTTATAATGACAAAAGAATTAGCATGTAAAAGATATTAAGAATTTATTGTATAATAATAATAATAATAATTGTGTATAGTGCTCAGGTGCACTACAACTCATCTAAAGTGTATATATAATCAGGTGTAGTTTCGGCGGATTTCGGAAAGCATGAGGGCCTTAAAGGATGCAGTGTCATGGCAGTCAACAACTGACGCAGGCAGTTTATTCCATGCTTCAGCAACTCTGAGCGTGAAAAAATGTTTCCAAAAGTCATGGGAGCTGTGTTGTTTTCTGACTTTGTAGGCATGTCCACGTGTGTTAGACACATGGAGATCAAAAAGGTGTTCAGTGTTGTTGGTGAGGTGGTTGATAACTTTGTGGGTGTTTACCAAGTCCGTCGCCAGACGCCGGAGCTTCAGTGAATCCATGCCCAGGGAAACAAGGCGCTCAGAATATGGTAGGTGTCTGATGGAGGGTATGCGTTTGGTTGCACAGTGTTTGGGTGCTCTATAACTCATCATAAAACCAAAACTGCATGAACTGTATATAATAAATGCACAGAAAGTGAACAGGGAATAAGTCTTTAAAAAAATCGAGGGTGGGACGCATGGGATGTATTCTTGGAGAATTTCAAGAGGCATGGAAGCCTTTTGAAGGATGTAGTATCCCAACAGCTAACAGTGAAAAGGGTATTGCTGTACAAATTCATAAAACCCACTAAGAGCTTGAGTCAATATGAGAACCTTTTGGAGGTCAACCAACTTGCTAGGAATAGACACCAAATTTCCCTTATATTGCACCCTACCGTCTTAAATAGAGGATATACACATACTGGATATTTTGTCCTTGGAATATAAAAGCATGAGGTCATATTTGGAATAACTTTGATCATAGGTATTCTCAACCATTGATGAGCTTGGGTTAAATTACTACTGCCTACTTTATGGGTTGTGATTATGTTGTTTTCAAAGTAATGAACACATTCTAATGTTAGCATTATATTAAGTGGTAAGCATGACTGCATGGTAAGAAGCTTGCTTTTGCTTCCTAACAAATAGTTCTAGGTTCAGTCCCACTGTGGCACCTTGGGACAAAGCCTTGTGAGTGAATTTGATAGCCTGTTGTACATATATGTATGTGTGTGTTGTACATGTATATATAAAAACGATAAACATCGCCCTTTTCAAGCCTAGCCAGGCTCATGGACCCGGTTTCTGTGGCGTATGTGTTCCCCCCTGCTGGACGGGACGCCAGTCCATCGCAGTGTTACTCAAGAAACAGGAAGAGCGAGTGGGAGAAAGTTGCGGTGAAAGAGTACAACAGGGCTTGCCACCACCCCTTGCCAGAGCCTCGTGGTGCTTTTAGGTGTTTTTGCTTAATAATCACACACAACACCCGGTTTGGGAATTGAAACCGCGATCCTCCGACCGCGAGTCTGCTGCCCTAACCACTGGGCCATTGTGCCTCCATACATATATATATATATATATCTGTATGTCCTTGTGTTCATCCCCCACCACTGTTTGACAACTAGTGTTGGTATATTTATGTCCCCATAACTTAACAGTTTGGTAAAAGAAATCGATAGGCTATGTATCAGTCTTTAAAAAAAATAAATCCTGGGATTGATTCATTCGAATAAAAATTCAAGGCGGTGCCCCAGCATGGCTGCAGTCTAATAGCTGAAACAAGTAAAAGATAAAAAATATCAGCAGAATTGTACAGCATTTACCTTATTTAAATTCGACGGATATTTGTCCTCATCTTGTTTGTTATTAATACAACGTTTCGGTTTGTTAACAACAAACAAGATGAGGACAAATATCCGTCAAATGTAAATAATGTAAATAACGTGCATAATTCCTCATCTCTTAAATATAGAACTATATTGACAGAATTATATATTCACCAGCAGTGGTATATACTATATCTAAATAGGTATGCATTGTCTATTTAATGCTGGATGGAATCCAATTTGTTGCAATCATTCAGACAAGGATACTACATTCCCATCTTCCCATCTGTTACAGGGACTCTGAAAAGGGTTCTTGAGTGCTGTATTTTCTCATGGTGAAAAGATAAATTCACATATATTAATAATGTAATACCAACCAATAAGCAGACTTCTCTATGATCACTCAAGCAGCTAGAAATAGCAGTCAAATAACACCCTGCTGTCTTGAAATAGAACATTGATGGAATGCCTTTCATCATAAGACTGCTCAGTCAGGACACTAACCTGAGGCTAGACAATAAACAAAAATAATGAAAATAAAGCTTCCACCAACATACCAAAGATTTTTTTTTTTTTTTGTAGCAAAGATAGCAAAGATTTTTTTTAATTTTTCGTAAAGTATTTTATCAAAGGCCTCAGTAAATATGAAAATAAATTCATGTTTAGAGTGATGTGTTGAAATATAAATTTGGCTAAGATGAAAAGAAATTAAAAAAGTAAATACTAACTAAAAGTACTTATATTTCTATGCTGGCATGGGTTAGATGAAACAACTTTTTTGAGGTAGTGACTTACAGCTGGATGCCAGTCGGCTGGCATGGTTGTGTGATAAGAAGTTTGCTTCTCAATAACATGGTTTCAAGTTTCAATCCCATTGCATGGCACCTTGGGCAAGTATCTTTTTCTATAGCCCCAGGCCTTGTGAATGGCTTTGGTAGATGGAAAATGAAAGAAGCCCATCACAAACAAATATATATATGATGACTTCACTAGTGCTGCTGTCACATAAAAAAGCACCCAGTACACTTTGTAAACTAATTAGTATTAGGCAGGGCATTTAGCCATACCAAGCATGCTAAAGTAGACAGTAGATCTTGATGCCATCTTCCAGCTCTTGTCAAATCTTCCAACCCATGCCAACATGAAAAGTGAACATTAAACGATGATGAAGTATAGGAGAATTGTGCATGTGTGTGTGTTACTGTCTCCGTGCCTTGACATGAAAATATCACCTTACTTGGTAATAGGTGAGGGTTGGCAACAGGAAGGACATCCAGCTGTAGACAACCTGCCTCAACAAATTTGGCCTGATCCATGTAACCATAAAAAAGTGAATGTTAAAATTATGATGATGTCAAAGGTATTGTTTAGATTAATAATATATCAAAGTAAAAAGAGATTAGGAAGAAAAGAGCACTCTTGTAAGAGTATTTTACAGGCAAAAAGTTATGAAAATGTATTGATATTTCAGCTGCATTTGTACCTTTCTGGTTTTCCTTTACAAAGAAGATTGAAATGGTGAATAGAAGAGAAGTGACATAGAGAGAAAGAGAGAGCTGACATAGATAAATAGACTGTGTGTGTGTGTGTGTGTGTGATGGAGTGGGGGGGAAGCATCAAAGAAGATAGTATAGTATGATGAGAGAAACAAAGGAATAATTGCAAGACTATGGTAGAGAGAAGCAGTGGAAAAGTGACAATGATAAGTAACCTTTTATGTTTCTTTTTTTGGGCTTTTTTGTTTGTTTGTTTTTTTGTAGTATTCAATAGTAGTAAAAAGACGTGAGTGACATTATTAGACAGAAGAATATTGAGAGAAAGACGATTGAAGGAAAGCGATAAAGATGGGTGATTGTAAAAGAAAACGAGATAGACAATAGTGATGGCTGATGGTAAGAAAAAGCAGTGGATGTCAATACAGAGTGACATGTTGGAGAGAAAGAGAGTAATAGCTGAAAGCAAAGAAGGGCAGTGTTTAAAAGTATAGGAAACAGACAGATCTGGTACCAAAACCCCCATACAAAAGAGTGGTAGAGTGATAGAAGATGATGCTAGGGCGGTTCTGACAATATGAAGAATTTCTCACAAGCAGCACAATCCAGATGCTGCGAAATATGATTTGACCACTAACCATGTCTTTTAGTTTCCCGACATGCTGTGAAAGAGGAGTAGTGTTCATTTTCTCCATGGGCTTAAAAATATGTTGTGTATGTATTTACTCTTAAAGGTATGTTCTGTTGATACTAAAGAACATTGTTTGATATCTGCCACTTTCATCGAAGTGCAATATACCAAATCTATGCTGAGGCATGAGTTGAACTAGTACAATTATATTATTTTTAAAACCAAAAACCATATCTTTTTTGTTGCTTGTACAATTATAGTTGATATTTCAGAAAGTTTTTACCAAACATTTACTGGTGCTTGTAACAAATTAGAAAGTATCTCAGTACAGGTTTTAAGGAAACTTTTGCAATATATAATGCCACAGCAAGTTTACATGGAGGGTTAAACCAAGTTATGTTACTTTCGCATGGTGATTGTCAAGGCTTTATGAATTATTATAGGGAGAAATATATTGTTTTTTCCCAAATAAATCACTTTCTTTTAAGGCATTGTTGTAGTAGGATAATGCACAGTTACAAACTTTATATAATGAAACACTAGAAATGTGATTAATAACATTTACTAAATTCTTAAGAGCTACAAGAATGTGACTGGCAGACCTATTAATATTTATACCAATGTTTCTGTTGGCTTCTGATAAGGATAATGATACCTTACTTAACTCAGCTTTATCTCCTCTTTACATCCCTTTCTTTCTCTTCTCTTATGTCTGCCTCTTTTCCCTTCATACTTCCATTTTCATTTTTACCTTTATATTTAAATGCTTTGTCAACCATCATATTTTAAATTTTTTATTGTAATAGTTTAAATCTTAAAATCTCAATATTTAGAAGCCTCATTTTGCTCCCCTGCTCCAATATATATATAAGTTTGCACACTATAATAAACTCCTCATACACTACACCTTTTATCATTGGACTGTGACCATGCTGGAGTACCACCTTGAAGGGTTTAGTCAACCAACTCAATCCTAGTACATTTTTTTTTCTAAACCAGGTACTTATTCTAGCAGTCTCTTTTTGCCAAACTGCTAAGTTACAGAAATGTAAACAAATCAGCACTGGTTATCAAGCAGAGATGGAGGACAAACATAAACACACACACACACTTATATATATATATATGACAGGCTTCTTTCAGTTTCTATCTACCAAATCCACTAGCAAAGCTTTACTCAACCTGGGGTTGGTAGGTGTTTGCTTAAGGTGTGATGCAGTGGACTGAACCCAAGACTACATGGTTGGGAATCAAGCTTTTCAACTACACTACCATAAATAAGCTTGTCGGTTCAATAATGAATTATTTTTTTTAAGTTTCTTGAAATTATCTCCCATCCTCCTTCAGAGTTGTTAACAAGTGATGCCAGGTTTTGTTTTCCTTGGAAGAAAATTTTGTAAATTAAAAATGTTTTATATACAGCATTCAGTACACCACTCATGTCAATAGCCCTTTGAGTTTTCTTTCAGCTACTTTTCTTTGGGGGACACACTCCATATCTTTTTTGAAGTATGCAGAGATATAAATACCTGTACCAGTTTTATGTTGTGATCAATAACTGCCTCAGAGTGTAGTTCTTCTTTGATTTGATATCTATGATTCCTTATCTTGGTACAAGTACAACATTGATATTCCAGAACCTTTGGTTCCAACATATTTCCAGATAACTGATTTTCCCAAACCTGAGGTTTAAATTAAACAAATATTAATTTTACTTCTATAATTAAATGAAATACGTGCACATTAGTAAATGATACAAGTTTATTAATATTGGTTTCAAATTTTGGCATTAGGCCAGCCATTTGGGGAGGTGGGGGTAAGTTGATTATCTCAATTCCTGTGTTCAACTGGTATTCATTTAATCAACCCCAAAGGAACGAAAAGCAGAGTCAACCTCAGCAGAATTTGAATTCATAGTGTAAAGAGGGTTGAAATGTCGCTAAGCATTTTGCCCAGCATGCTAACGATTCTGCCAGCTCACCACCTTACAAGTTTATTAATAATACACTCTACAAGATATTGTAAAACAAGGCTGCCCAGTAAACTAGTCCAGCAGCCACTGAAATTTTAAGTCCTGCTTATAAATTAGTGCAAATTATAAAAGATTCCAGACCTTCTGTGTCCAAAAAAATCAGTGTTGTACCTGTATTAGACAATTGCCACACTTCAAAGGTAAGAAATAGATTCCAAGGAAACTAGTGGTGATCTGTAGTGGCAAATAATAAGTGTAAAATATTCACACTGTGAGGAAGAAAAGTCTGGTATTTCAGGTAGGAGCTAGCATATAAAG
Source organism: Octopus sinensis (assembly GCF_006345805.1). Classification (NCBI taxonomy): domain Eukaryota; kingdom Metazoa; phylum Mollusca; class Cephalopoda; order Octopoda; family Octopodidae; genus Octopus; species Octopus sinensis. The sequence continues at coordinate 138,460,162 of NC_042997.1, read as the reverse complement.
ATAGATTAAATGTTTACTGATAGTACTGAATAAATAATTCTATTCAATACTGTCTACAAATATTTTCTCTCCTTCTCAAAGTAATTTATTCCACTTCACTAAATTTCTGTATCACAGTTCAACTTTCATATCAACCACAAAGCCACCCACTACCTTTTAACCCTGGTATCAGCCCCTCATTTCTACCTTAGTATTGACTACATTGTTCTCTGCTAGTATTTGCACCAATTATTACCAATCCTTCTCTAGTGCCAAATCCCCAGTTAACACAAACCTCATTGTTCCTTCATGTATTGTCTCCCCTTTTATGTCTTTACTGAATGACTAAAGCGGCAGTGTTTGCTGTTTCAGATGTGTGCACATTCTACTGTGATGGCTCTACCTGTCAGTCTGACCAGTCGTTAGTGTGTAACGGCAGGTCACACTGTCGCGATCAGTCAGATGCGCAGCTTTGCAATGAGCAACACCCTAGCTCTGCACCCACAGAGCAGCTTGTAAGGAGTGAGTAGCCCTTATTAATTGTTGTTGATGTTGTTATTGTTGTTGTTGTTTAGTCCAAAATGAGTTCTGATTGAGTAGATCTTTGATCATTAGTATTCTAGTTGTGACTATACTGTCTTTTTTTTTCATTTATAGTTTGTTTGTTTTTTTCTATTTATAACAACATCATTTAATGAATCTTTCTTTTTTTTCAAAAAGTAGTAGGTTGTGATATGAAGACTTGGTTACTATTTTCTAGCAAGTTGAGCAATTGACTCATCTGTATTAATTGTTGCTTGTATAAGTAGCTGAGAATGGCTTAGTCAACAATCTTAGAGGGGGGGTATGTCATGCTTTATTCAACCATAGTTTTGTCCTTTTTTTCTATCTCATTTTTGCTTCCCACATTTCTTTACTATTGTTGTTGTTGTTGTTTGGCCAAATAAGCTCAAATCTAATTTAGATGCCTGATAATATCTTGCATATTTACTTTGCTGTTTTGAATTCAAAACTCTGCCAGAGTTGACTTTGTCCTCTTTTCTTGCAGCATTGCTAAAATAAGTAATATCTGGTGATTCCATCTTGATAGAAATCATTTTTGTATTTGTAAAATGAAGCCATTCATTTATGTGTATATGAGAGAGAGAGAGAAAGAGCAATAAAAATAGGGGAAGAAGAAATAAGGTAGTAGAGCTGAAATAACAGAAAATAAGTGACTTAGTTTCACTCAATTCTTTACCTATACTGTACACTCAATGAAAGCCAGTATAAAACATGGACATCTTCCATATACTCTTCTTGTCAATCCTAAGCATTTTCCTTATAGTGTTCTCTTAGTACTTTTTTCTGTGCTTCAACATTTATATATCTACATCACTTTAACAATACATAAGTGTTTCACTTAGAGCTTGCATCATCAACACAAACTTTTACTTCTAGCTTTACTTATCTGCAAGAATTTTATTCAGAACATAAAATGTAAGTAAGAAATGTTTTGCTTTTAGTCTGAATACTGTTTTTTAAGCTTAAGCAGCCTACAGACGCTTTCCTCCTGGACAAAAGCTTCTACAGAAGTTTTGCTTGCGAACTAATGTAAATAGAGATGTTGCTGCTAGTCTAATGCATTACAAGAATGGGTGTGTATGCATGTGGGCACGTAAAAGACACCATTCGAGCGTGATCATTACCAGCATCGCCTTTCTGGCACCTGTGCCGGTGGCATGTGCAAAAGATTCGAGCAAGGTCATTGCCAGTACCGCCTGACTGGCCCCATGCCGGTGGCACGTAAAAGCACCCACTACACTCTCGGAGTGGTTGGCGTTAGGAAGGGCATCCAGCTGTAGAAACTCTGCCAGATCAAGATTGGAGCCTGATGCAGCCATCTGGTTCGCCAGCCCTCAGTCAAAATCGTCCAACCCATGCTAGCATGGAAAGTCGGCGTTAAACGATGATGATGATAGATTAGATCCCTCAGGAAATGCTGTCTTTCTATTTTTAACACTATGCTGGTTTATTGCAAGAAGATCCATGAGGTTAATCTCCCTCTTGGCCGGATACTTTCTATCGTCGTATGACCATAGCTACCTCAGTATTTCTTGTTTCAACGTACCCCAAACTGCATTAAACAGCATGTATGTTTTCATGATTTTCAAGGTTGGTTTGTGAGGGATTTGGCAGCAATTTGTAGTTGGCCATGCTAGCTGTTCCCTAATTGGCTTGGTCATCATAGGTTTATCTCCCAGGTGAATTGATACCTGTAGTTTTATGGACCTAAAGATATATAACACCATGTCTGCCATGTAATACAAACTCAAGAACCCATGGAATATGGGTGGCTCTTAGTAGATGTTTGCATTAGAATCACTTGAAAGTACAACTTCATGCAAACATTTGGACTGTATTTATCTCATCATAACATCCATTATTCCAAATCCGTTACCAAAGAAGTTCCCAAATTTTAAATCTGTCAACTATATCATGCTCTTATAGAGCCTTGATGAGCACTCCATTCCCCCACTCCACATCATCACATTTTCAGTAAAATATTGTGGTATTCTTGGAGTTTATCAACAATAATGCATATGTGAACATTTCAAATACTTCATTGTTGGAAATCAAAAGAATGCATTCACTTTACAGTTGAAATGAAATTATACTGAAAATTCAAAACTTATTCCAAAAAATGTTGGCCACTTTATTTTCTGTGTCAAAATGTTGGTAGATCATACCTTGCTGCTGATGCAAATTGATAATTGATTGATTTTTATGAGTATAAATAGAGCCAAAATCCAATTTTGAATTTATTCATGTAAATACAAATTGCCAAATGAAGTTAGTTTTCCAGTAAGCTCTTTTTTTTTTCCTTTTTTTTTTTGTCGATAAATTGCATTTTCATATTTCTAGTTTAATATATCTGAATAGAAACTGAATATTTATAGCATTGTGGCTTGCTGGTAAAATGTGTCCTTTTACAATAAGAAAAATACCTTACAGGCTATAGTATAGTCAGTGATAAAGAAACAAAGTGTCAAGAATTATTCAGAGAAAAATAAGATCAAGTAGGTTGTCTTATTGATGCAGCAGACATGAAATAAAAAAGATAAAATATCTTTTAATTGAAGACATTTACATTCATAATTAGGTAGATGGCCAATAGCATGAATATTAAGATGAAGTCTGTTTCTTTTTTTACTTAATACATTTATGTTTAAATTCAATTTTGACCACTTGGGAAATGTAAGTAACGTGTGTCAGCAGCTGTTCTAAGATTTAGATATTGGATTGCAATCTTTCCATTATTCCAGAAATCACTTAAGCATGTATGTATATATATATATATGTGGTCAATGTTTCTGTGTCAAAGTCTGTGTTCATCTCAACTCATTCCTGTTGTTAGTTTAACTATTTATATTGTTATTTTAACAAAGATTGGAGAAACAGTCTAGTTAGTTATCTGCATATTCTCAAGATCCTCTTAAACTTTAAAATTTTTCATGATGGGTTGTATAGATATGTAGGTTGCTGTATGAAATATTTTCATTAGTTTCTTATTCTAGTTGTGATATGTTTGAGAAATAGTGGAAATTCCTGTGACCTGAAGAAGATCTGTAATCTTAGAATAAGAGTTCAAACTTGAATTATATTTAAAGTGTTTAGCTTGTTATTGTTTCTGCATTTTGTTAAATCTACAATATAAATGATTTAAGTATAATAGGTGATTTTTCACATATAACTTCAAATCACCCTATGCCTTGTAAGCAAAATTGGGTAGATGGAAACTATCTGAAACTATGGTGTGAGGTTATGTAAAAAAAAAAAAAAAGGCTGGGAGTGTCAGTCAGAAAGTTTAACTTAGTGATTTGACAAGTTTATGTTATGCATGGCTTCAGTTCAGTGGTAGAAACCAGTAAAAGAAAATACACATATATAAATTTCTGACAAAGAATTATTATTTCACACTGATCCATATAGTCTGTTGTCCTCATCTTAGTTACTGTAGTCACATTTCAGCTGTTGGTACCTTCTGGCTTTCTTTAGGTGTGTCATATCCTATGATGGTCTCAGAATTTAGAAAGCAAACCTTTTATTAACTCTGTTTGCCAGCCATCACAAGAACTTTGAATTCTCACCATCCATACAACATGAAGAAAGAACTCTAGTAAAACTCATAAAATAGCAACAAGACATAGTCAGGATAAGAAAATACCATCAGCTTTCAAGAGCAAAAAGACAGGTGGTGGTGGGGGGTGTCAAAGGTGTTAGTCAAAAACTATCACAGGCAAAGGCATAGCTATGTAGGTAAGAAGCTTGCTTCCCAATCATGTGATCTTGAGTTCAGTCCCACTGTGCAACATCTTGGGTGGGTATCATTCATTATAGCCCCTGGCTGACCAAAGCCTTGTGAGTGGATTTGATAAATGGAAACTGGCAAGTTCAGCATATACATATATGTAATTATATGTGTGTGTGTGTGTATATATATATATATATATATATATATATATATATATACCCTCTGTATATCTACTCTCTTTATAATGTTGGCAAGCGAAATGGAAATAAGTATATGTATTTGTCCGTTTGATGGAAGACTTCTATAAATGGCTGAAGATTGCTCAACATTTTAAAACTGATGTAATACTTACAATGTTTAATACAATGAAGTAGCATGAAACAATTGTACCAAATTACTGAAGATATACTTGTTGCTTATTTGGATATATATATATATATATATATATATATATATATATATATATATATATATATATATATGTATATACATATCTGGGTTTGTCCCTCACCACTACTTGACAACCAATGTTAGTTTGTTAATGTCTTTGTAACTTAGCAGTTCAGCAAAAGAGACTAATACAATAAGTACCAGGCTTAGAAAATAAATACTGGGATTTATTTGTTCAACTAAACCCTTCAAGGTGTACCCTAGCATAGCCACAGTCCAAAGACCAAAGTAAGTGAAAGATAGAAGATAAAGTTTCTCTGCTTTATATTAGCAGTATATTGAAAAACATCTGGATAGAATTCAGAAACTTTGGGGACACCTCTCCATCAGATGGGATCATGACCCAAAACAATGTGTATACTATCTCATGGAGTTGTATCAATAGAGATAAAGGTGATGTCAATCACCCACTAAAATTAAGACAAGAACATCATAAAAGCCATAACCCACAGGAGAGACAGGGAAATCAGGCATGGCTGATCATTTATGGGGAGAAAAGGAATACTACCAAACCTTGTGGACTGGAATTAAGTCAATATAATAGATAGGGGATAACACTGGAAAGAATCGTTGTATATACTGAGAATTTGGTAACTTTCTCAGTAGACCTAGTAGAGAGATGACCACCATTTACATTATTTACATTTGACAGATATTTGTCCTCATCTTGTTTGTTGTTAACACAATGTTTTGGCTGATATACCCTTCAGCCTTCATCAGATGTCTTGGGGAAATTTCAAACCTGGGTTCTCATTCCTAAGGTATTTTTTGGTATTATTATTATTCAGGTCACTGTCTGGAATCACTATAAGCCCTAAAATTCACTCCATAATTGCCCATGGGCATATGGTGCAGTGGTTAAGAGCACAGGCTACTAACCCCAAGATACCGAGTTTGATTCCAGACTGTGACCTGAATAATAATAACAACATCAAAAAATACCTTAGGAATGAGAACCCAGGTTCAAAATTACCCCCAAGAAACCTGATGAAAGCTGGAGGGTATATCAGCCAAAACGTGTTAACAAGATGAGGGAAAATATCTGTCAAATGTAAATAATGTACATAATTCCTCATCTCTTACATATAGAACTCTATGACAAAAAACATTTAAACCGGGCTACCTGGTTTATGTTCTAAGCAGCTAGATCCAGCCTATCACACCTAACCTTCAATGCCAATTTAAAAATATACAATCACATCATCAATATATTAAAGCTATGAGATAATGCATGATTAATTTTAAATAATGTGAATGCTAAAGCATTAAACTATCGCTATAGAAAACAGTTAGGTTTAAAACTCTATGGGACACAGGAATGGTGAATATAAGTATTGATCAAGTATTGAGTGTAGTTGTTTAGCTAATGGGCATGAATTCAAACCTTGGGTCATTCAAACAGTATATGTATGTATATATATGTATTATAACATTATCTTTACTCTCTTAGTTGATCAAGTGCTTTTCCACACATTTGAAGCCTTACCACAATATATATGGGGTGAGGGTATTCTCTGGTTCAAGCAGAAAAGGCAGATGACATCACAAGAATAACTGCAGCTAATAGGAAAATATTCCTTTAGTATGGATAATGAAATAAGAACTATCTATTTCCGATAATTTGACAAAAAGTTTGGTTTGAAATTTCAAAAATGTTACCAACTACAACAGGCACCCCAAAAAAGCTAGAGGGTACAATAGCCAAAATATCGTGACTAACAAAACAAGGTGAGGACACTATCCTAAAAATATATTAGTTTGTAGGTAATAATATACCTAACAAACAGAGTACTTCTGTAAATCAGTAACCAAGGCATATTAAAATGAATATGAATTTTGTCTTACCATATATCTGGGATTTCAAGTTTCAACTAATCATGAGCTGGTCTCAAGAGTGCAAGAGCTAAATGAATTCAAGCTCTCTGTCAAAAAACAAAATGCCATGTTATTATTGGAAGAAATTATGAATATGTTCTTCATAAATAAGTCCTGAGGTTGAGTTGTTTGACTAAAGCCCTTCAAGGGAGTGCCCCAGCATGGTCGCAGTCAAATGACTGAAACAAGTAAAAGAAAAATATGTTTGTGCTATCATAACATGAGAAAGCTGCTCTGATTCCGAGAACTTTTCCTCAAGACATGGATTATATAGGATTTCATTAGAATTTTATTGACTTCCATCTCATTTGGTAACTAACCATTCTTTTTACCCCCAGCACATCCATTTTCCTGTGGTGGTCTGTAGCAACCAGTTTGGGAATCCTTGCTTGTAGTATGACAGATTCTATTTTTAGCTGCCCTATTAGACATTTAGAACATAGAAACACTCACTAGCTATTTCTCCCCCCCCCCCCACTCTCTCTCTCTCTCTCTGATTTCAATATAATTTAGTTGAGTTTTCTTTATTTTTTTCCATTACTACTGTTGATTAACTCTGGTCAACTATGCTTAAGCATAGTTGGTGATTTAAAGACATTCACCCTTTAGCATTTAAACTGGCTGTATGTGGCCCAAATATTCTACCTGTTATATGTCCAAGCTGGCCGGATCTGGCTTCTTACACTTAGCCAAAAATATTATTCTAAAAATAAATGCTCACGTCATTGAAATTTCAGTTGCAAGATAATGCATGACTAATTTAAATTGATGTGAATAAATAAGCATTGCACCTGACAGAGTAATCTGAACGCTAAAGGGTTAGAGAATTTGAGAAAGAGTCTAAATAGCAAAATTAAGCAAGCGGCAACTCTCTCGGTGTCCTTAACTCCCCCATACTTAAGGTGGAAGACAAAAGCTAGATTAGTTAAGCAGTTCGTGTTTTATAATTTGGAATGTAAAAGGCTTGAGTAGGAGACATACACTCACATTTCTTTGTGGTCATTTGTTCTGACTGCAAGCTGGAGGATCAAATTTTACAAATCTCAAAGGAAACCTCCAAAATGTTATAAAACTTATCAAATTATTAATATCAGGACTTGTATTGCTATTTTCATCTATTCTTAAATTGAGAAAGTAAGTCCTTTGTACTGTTATAATTTGATTTAGCTTTAGCTTTAGCTTCAGAATGTGTTAAAAGAACTAATTTTTGCTATTCTTTTGATTTACCAAACCTTTCTCTTGTTATGATCATCTGTGTGGCTTTTTCTGTACACTAGGCACCCATTCATTATTTTCTTTAGTCAGTCTAACACAAAAATAACTGTCCAAGTTAAACTGATACAATCAGGAATCACATTTATTTCTATAAATATTTTCAAATATTGTGTACAGATATCTGAAATTTCAAACTTTGTTGTTCCAAATTATCATCTTCATCCCATTGATATTTCTCTGACATTTTGCCTTCATTGTCTCTTAATACTTTAGCAATTAAACCAACCATATCCAGCCCGGATATTCTACATGCTGTATGTCCAAACAAACCAGATCTTGCCTCTTGCACCTATCCTGCAATGTCATTCTAAAACTAAACAATCACATCATCAAAATCTCAAAGCTACAAGATTAATGCATGATGAAATTCAAAACAACATGAATAAATAAGCATTACATTTGACTGAGTGCTAAAGGGTTAAGTGAAACCAAACCTTCTAAGGACTATTCTATTTCCTTCCAATCTATCTTGATCTAGCTTTAATTCATGTAGCCTTTTCTCTTCACCAACAGCTACGAGCACTTCAACCATCGTATACGTCATTTCTCCATGTTACATGGCCAGGCAATAAGAGTTGTCTCTCCTGTTTACATTGACCAGTGCTTAGTTTCAGTAAACTTGAGCTGAGATACCTTAACTGTCTTAATTCTTTAGATCATTTCAGTCATCACCCCTCTACCTCTCTCTTACATACACTCTCCCTCTCTCTCTCTCTCTAACACACTCCTTCTCTCCTCTCCCCATGACTACTGCAAATTGTTTTGTCTTGACTCCCTGCAACATAGCATAAAACTTCTGACTGACTCAGGCTAGAAGAGTATATTCCACTTTTGTCTGTGCTTTATACATACTAGTTGTATCAATGTCTGAGCGAAATATTCTACCTGTTTTATATTTGAACTGGCCAAATCTGGCCTCTCACACCTACCCTGCAATGTTATCCTAGAAATAAACAGTTACATCATTGAAATCTTAAAGCTTTGAGATAATACATAATTAATTTAAAACAAAATGAAATAATAATCATAACATTTGACCAAGTAATCTGAATGCTAACTGGTTAACGAGTTAGTCAAGAGAGAAAGGATATAGCCTATTACCTTTTTCAGTGACAGGTGAGAAGAAAAGAGGAAGTTATCTTCAGACCTGATATGAAAGTCTACAACAGTGTGCAGTCTGCTAAATGCACCCTGGGGCACGATGGTTGTATAAAACCATGTGACTGGTTAAGTTTGCCATCAAAAAAAGCAAGAGCAGTTCCTTTGATGGGTTTCCATTCAGTTCTTAACTAAATTCTTCTTACAAGATTTTGGTCAACCCAAGGCTATGATGGAAAGCATTTCCTGAAGATGGTGCTTAGTGGGATTAAATGAAAAACTTATATAGTTGCAAACCAAAGTTCTTCACTATATAACCCTACTTAGATCTATTTAAGTCACCCAATTCTTCTGGCAAGATACCAGGGTAGACAATAAACTCTAGTGAAAACGACACTATGATCAGTTGTGTGTGTATGGGGGGGGGGGGGGTCATATCAAGAACTAATCATCTTTGGCCAGTACATGCATTAGTCATGAATGTACAAAGACCAGTCTTGGTGCTGCCCGCTACACATATTAGGGTATGCAAGGTACAGCAAACAGCTCGTGTCTTTGTAGCTCTTTTATATATTTTACTAGCAGAAAGGACAGTGTTAATAGTGTTGGGGTGACAGAAGGTTATGGGTAGCTGGCTGATGCTAATACAGTTAACTGAAAATGGTGTTATTATTGGGTAAAGATGTAGTGATATATGTGAGTCATTGAGTAAGGGTAAAGGAATCTGTTTCATACATATTTCATTTTATTGTAACTGTTACTCTTATACACAAAGTTTGAGTGGAAAGTATAAAATGAAGAGAAGAGAGAGGACTTCAAAAGGCAGAGCTGTGAGACAAGAGTTCAATGTCTTAGATTATAAAATATTTAAGACAAGTTAAACAGCCTGGTGGTGGGTTTCATCAGCAATATTGATAATTAGGGTTGTTGTAGGAAAACTATAGTGATCTCTGCTTGAACAGTTTTGAAAAGTGGTAAGACCTGTTTAGAAGGGGAGAGTGATGAGCTCCACTTTGATAGTTAGACATTGGAAGACATTTGATTATTCTATATAGTATAGTTTATGGAAGGTAAAGATATGATGTGGCCCAAATAAAGTGTTTGGTTGTAGCTTCTTGAATTTAAGTGATTGTATTATTTTTGAATGCTAAGGTCCATTAGCAGTTCCATAGGTGAAGATTTAATGATACTCCATGGCAAAGGATAGAGTGTAATTATGAGTATCCTATTCAGTGAAAAAGTAAAAGTGTCTCATTTGGTAGTAATTAGGTTAAAATGGGAGTGTGTGTGTGTTAGTGTTTCATTGGATAGAGGTATTGTAAATGTTTGTCATATAGGTTTTTATTGCAGTAACATTAACCATAACATTTGGGAAAATGTAATCATCATTGTGTTTGCTAAGTGAAGTGTCAATTGATCAAAAGAAAGGTATATGATTGATGCTTAAAATATAACATATTTATTTGAACTTAGATAAAATGATTTTACATTTTCTTCAAATGAAATTTATACAGCCATATATATATATATATACTTATATATTGTCATTATTATCTCTCATTATGATAATATGGATGACCCCCGCCCTTTCCTTAAGCTTTTATCACTCGCCTTCTTAGTAACTGTCCCTTCATCACAGTAATTCCCACTGCAGATTTAACAAGTCTTTTTTTTTTTTTCCAGGCACTTCTACTATAATGCCACTTGTTGTTGTAATAATAATTGTGGTGTGTATACTTGGGGTGGTACTACTTGGCATCTGCCATTGCCGGACAGCACCGTGGCTATGTCGAGGAGACAGCTCTCACACTAAAACTTCAGAGCATGAAAATTTACATCCTAACTCTCAAATGACCTGCTCAGAGGTAGGCTGAATCCTTACCTGTGCTGGGTTTCTTTACCATCTTCTTTGATCTTTGTTTAGCTTTTTCAGCAAGTCAGAAACAACTAGATCTGTAGAATTAAACCATCGTTCATGACAATGTCTCGAGTAGAGCCAATAAACAGCTCACATTCTAATGTGCATTAATTATTTTCCACATTGAAAAGTAGGGGGCAACAATGTGTTTGATGTATGTATATATATGTTAAAGACATTGTGTCTTCACTTGTACAATATGAAAGTAGTTTACTACTGACAAATTAACAAAATTTCTTTAAGAGCATCAAACCTGACATTGTATCAAGTTGCCAAAGAACTAGATGTGATCAATGAAGCAAGATTCAATTAAAAAATTTTACTAATCTATGTGTTATTACAATACTCTCTTTTTCTGTAATCGTGTTCTCTTATCCAAAGACAATCCTAAGATAAACAGCACCAGTTCTGTTGGGAATCAAATAAGATCTGGAAGAGAACTCTTGATTATATTTAAGATGGTATGCAATTTAGACTACGAAATTGAATACTTCTAATGTTAACACTTGTTTTTACATCTTAGTTTTGGCATTGCAATTTGCTTAAAGGTTGAACTAGTAAGTTTTATATATTTTGATATTGATAAATCCATGCTCTGATTAGACCAAGTTTAGAGGTTCCAAAATGAAGTGTTTTACTACTTTAGGCCATGCTAACATTCATTTAACTAGAAGTAGATGAAACATTGGCAAATGTCTAATGTCTATTCACCCCAAGTTACTATGCAGTGTAGTGAAATACTTGAAACCTTTTCTGTTAACTTCTAATTAATAAAGTTAACCACCACATTGTCTAAGGAACCAAGAATGGTTTAAAGAGATTTACTTGAAGAATACTCAGAAGTAGTTCAAACTTGTTGGAATACAATAACTCTTATTATAGATGCTGAAGCTAAACTCTGTAAACTATTAAAAACTCAATTTAATAATAATTTGGGGGAATTTTTTAAAGGTATAATAATAATAATAATAATAATAATATTAATAGTAAAATTGTTTGGTTTAAAAATAATTAATTGGTTTACATGTCCTCTTTTTGTTCTTTCTCTTATTTACAATTCTTAAAACGGTTTTTACATTTCGTTTCAGGATTATTCTGGAATTCCAACCCAGGAGCAACGGGCAATAGCATCATATAAAGAAAAACAAACACGTTTAAAATCCATAAGGACAGACAATGAATTAGGTCTCCCTCCTAGTATCCCAATCTCTGAAGATGGAGAAGAGGGATTTCTGACTAGTCAAAGATTACTACAATCATGTGACCGGTCCCATAAAATAGACTGTCAGGCTTTCTGCCCCCCACCAAATATAACCATATACAATGGAGAGAGTCCATCATCCTTTTATCATTCTCACTCAACAACCAACAGCAGCTTTCTCGCTCTCTCTGTGAACAAGAAAATTCCTCTTCCTTCTATGAAAACCCTGAGGGAGTCCAATGGACATTCAAATCTTAACCATTATAGCTATTTGGAAGGACACAGTCATCCTTCACGTTCCAAACCCCACACAAAGAACCCCTCTTCATCAACATTGCAGCCAAAGCTATCCAGTGACAGTCAAAATCCACAAGGCCAAAAATTTGACCGACTTGGAAATTACTCTCTAGTTTCTTCTCCCAGTACTCGAATGCCTAATGAGGCAAATGTCTACAGCTTCCAGCCTGACAGACACCTTTGATATAGACCTCCCCACTCCGTTCTCAGCTGAGGAGATTTGAGAAAACTACATGCTAGAACACAACCATCACTGTTGCTGCTGTTTTTTTTTTCTTTGTAATTATTTTTGTTTTTTTTTTCAAAAATATAATTGACTAATCAAAAATTGACGTTATAAAGCTGAGGAAGCCATTGAAGTGTGGTTGATGTTCTCTAAGCTCTGGTCCTTCTTGCAACTGTCTGTGACTGTGGTGCTGTGAGAGACTATGTTGGAGACATGTAAAGCTAGTGCCTCGTTTCTTGTTGGAGATACCCTGTTTATACCATTTGGTAGATCTCGACTTCTGATAACCCAATGGAACATTTAGGGGTGCTTCTTTCCAGAATATTTTCAAGGTTTTTTTAACCGTGAAAATACCATGACAACTGGTTGGAATGCTGGACCACTATTGCAAAAATACCCTAATCTGGACAAGTCTTTCAAACCTTCTCCACTACTTTTACACACCCCAAAAAGCAAAAAATAAAAAAATAAAGTAAAATAAATATTTAAAAAATGTACAAACTTAGGCTACAATTTATTTTTTGGACTTTAAACAAGTATTGACTTAATACATGTGAATAAATTTTAAAAAATGATTAAAATTAAATATAAAAATAAAATATAATTGGTGAAATAGTAAATATTTCCTATATTAGTGTCTTCCATGTTTATCTTTTATTTTTCAAATTCCAAAAATCTGTGAATAAACCTCAAAGACTGTGTTGCTAAAACACTTTTCAATGAGTCCTCCTACCCACAAGAAGTTATGTTTTGCCTTTGTTCTTCATTGCAAAGAACTAAATTTCCTGGAACAGCTCCTAACTCTTCTCCCTTTGTTTCTTGGCCAGTATACTGAAGAGTTATAAAGCTTGAATTTTGTAGGCAAACAGCTTGCTCTCTGCCTTTGAAGAACATAGACAGAACACCTTCATTTAGACATCAATAAATGCTCATTGAAACATGTACACATTTTTTTCTCTCTCTCTCTCATGTCTCATCTCCATTTTGCTTCTCTATACTTTCAATTCAGCTACGATAGGTATTACATTTTCTCAACGATTCCACATAATTTTATATATTATTAGTTTATAATGTATGAGTAAAAAAAAAAAAGCCTTGGATGAAATATATACTATAGAACAACAAAAATAAAGAAAACAACTCTTTATTCGAAGATATATTACAAAATAACAGCGAGCTAGAACAGTGTATATACAATTGAATGGTTATTCTTTTTAAATTCTTTCTGTAAAAAACAAAGACTGTCTAGGAGCAGTCGTAAGGGCATCTATATACTGAGATGCTCTGTCCAAACAAAACAGGAAAAAAACTAACAAACAAATAACAAACCAATATAGATATATATATATACAGGAGTCTAGATAATAGTTGAATAACTACAGTCTAGCTGATGGGATATGGAAAACAAGGCATGGATCATTATTAAGAACAGATAATTTGGTTTTTAAGCAAGAAATGGAATGTATTGTTACTGAAAACATTCTAGGTGGTGATTAGTAAGTAAACCCATATCCACTTTCCTATCCAGTTGAAGCTTTTGATAGGCAAAGGAGGAGGGTGGAAAATCTTTCATACTGCTCACCTTTACTAGAAGGTAAGTTGGATTTTGACCAAAACTTTTTATAGTTGTGGCACTAGCTAAACAAGGAATCTAAATGTCCAATACTTTTTAGCAGTACAGCAACTTTCATTGGATGGTATCAGAATGGCTGCTCAAAGAACAGCAGTAACAGATCAAAAGTGGTTTTAAAAAAAAAAAGAATTTATCAGCCAGTATTAGAAGCTAAGCACAATCTCCTTCAAAAGAGGTTCAGCGAGAAACTCTTGTCAAGCCCAGTCCAATTGTCTCTCAACATATCTAGTCTTAACTTCTGCCATAAAAATAAAATATCGTTTCTTACTAGAATGACAAGATCAAATCTACTAGGGCAGCTACTGAAGCTCTGCATCCACTTAAAGCAATACAGGAATTAGAGCAGACTAGTTCAAATGCACTCTCTATCAAAACCTATTAACTAATACTAATCTCTACCAACTCCAAACCTTTCTTATAATACAAACAGAATAGAACAATTGCATGATATGAGGAAAATTGTAAACCAGATACTTTAGTACCATCTACAGCAGCTGGCTAGATACTTAGGGGGAATCCACTTCTAGCTCATATACAAGAGTTCTTATGTTTCTGGAGATGGCAACAGCAGTATCAATTACATTGCTCAAGTACACTAATAAGCAAAGGAGAGATTACAAAGTGGGGGAATTATTTGTCCCGTTTTACATAGATTTCATTTAATATGTTTGAGTCCTAATAACATACAAGTTAATGATTGCAGCATTTACCGATTGTCTACCCATCTTCCAATCATAACTGACCCCTCAGCAATATCCATTTTTTCATTGTTCATATCTTTTTATGTGATGTGAATAAAGTATGCTGCTTATTGTCGCGAAGGAAGACCCACATCGAGTGTCTTGCATAGGATATTGCTTATATTTCGATGACTTGTGACTAATTTAATGAGCCACAAGAGAAAATTTAGAGGACCGGCAGTGTAGGGACTGGATATACTCACAAATGTTTGGAATGCTGAAGATGACAAAAAGGGAACGCTTAGAGCAAAATGCAGTATCAGATTTCATATTCTAACTACATATCTTCAGCTTTAGTAGAATGTTATGGAGTAAGTGGTTCTGTTCTAGACATACAACTACTTGGATACTGCAATTTCACTTAACTCTTTGAAGGAAAGCAAAAGCACGTAGTTTGTCATCTTTGTGAGAAATGGTGCGGAAAAAAAAGAATAAATGGATAAGAGAGCAAGTATGGACCAAAAAGAAAGCTTCAATTAGTCAACCTTGATGGCTGCTAAAAAGGATGAAGTGATGCAGACATTCAAATGCAATTCCTTTATTTAAAAAAAAAAAAAAATATTTTTTTATAATTTTTTTTCAGAAAGTATCAAAATAGTTATAGGGAATTGCTAATTAGATTAAACAACAGAAAAAAAAATCAGCAAAATGAAATGGCTGGTGACTTAGAAAATATGGTATTTAAACATGGTAATTTATAAACCATAGCAATAATATATAAAGTGAGCTTTCTGAAAATGAAAGTAATCAAAAGTATAAAAAGCCTAACAAGAGTGGGGGAAAGGAAAGAAAAACTACTTTTGCTCACAGGTGATAGTCTGAGCTGCAAAAAATAAGATAGGGTGGGGAAGGAGTAGGGAAGAAGTTTGTTAGTTTGCATCATAGTTATATGAACAGTTATTTCAAGTGGGTTATTTGAGTTGCCTGGCAGGGAGATTTAAAGCCAGTTCAATGAATATATAAGACTTCTCTAACATTCAACCGCATCTTCCTCAGTGGTAGGACTCCTGGTGCTTGCAAGGCTAAAATCACTGCAAGTTGACACACTACGAGATGGTATCAATGCAGGAACTAAAAATAGAAACAAAAACATAAAAAGTTAATTTTTTTTTTTTTATATATACATTATTAAATCAAAATTGAATTAAAATATATGAGGGAAACAAAAACAAGTGTGTATGTATAATATGTATTTATATAATCTAGAACAACAGCAGTATATATGTCATGTTTATTTTTAAAAAACTGTTATTTTTTATTAAACTAAAAATATTTTTTCAGACTGAAATTAAAAAGGTGTGTGTTGTATAAATTCATTTTGATAAACTTGAAACAAATAAAAAGATTTGAGTTTCTTTTCAGGTCCAAAATACAGCAAAAAAGAAAAAGCATGGTAATTAAATTTGGGTGGGAGGGAAAAAAATTCAAAGTAAACCAACAATCTCAGTTTATTAAGAATATTGCAGTTGGAGTGATACTTTAGAGAAGGGATATCAAGCAGGCAAGAGTGGTTGTGCAATTGAAACTAAATTTAACATGCACTATGGGGATGAAAAACTAGAAAAGCTAAGAATTTAAGAATATCCTGGTGGAAACATCTCAAACTAAAAATATGCTCTGACTCGATATTAATTTTGACTTAATGTCAGTGAAATTCCAAGCAATAATTTAACAAGTCTCAAACTACAACAATTCCTTTGTCTAAAGACCATAAAATACTTGTACCATCAAGACTAGTGAATCTTTCTACATAAAAATCTTGCAGTCGTATTTATAAAAATATTAAAACTTTACAATAAGTGAATTTTGCTAGCATCATGATAACATCAATCTACATCAAGGTTTCAAATAAAATAGACTCTGAGATGATATAGACTTTACTCCATTTGATTTTTGAAAATGACTTTGGTTGCCCTTGGAAATTGCTTCAGTTCCACTTAATTTTTTGTAAATGACTTCCTTAGGCTTTTTTTTTCAGAAATCATTTCTGTACCAAGTGAAATGGTTTCCTGGCAATATACCTTGTAAAAGCATCTAATTGCTGTGTGTATTAATCAAAATAAGCAACAAGGATATCCAAGGTAGTGTAGTACAATCGTTTCATGCTACTTCATTTTATTAAACAATGTAAGTATTACATCAGTTTTAAGATGTAGAGCAATCTTCAGCCACATATAGAATTTTTTTTTAATTAAAAAGACACTGTACATTTTTATACTTATTTCATTTGCCAACATTACAAACATTTAAAACTGATGTAATACTTACAATGTTTAATAAAATGAAGTAGCGTGAAATGATTGTACTACACTACCTTGGATATCCTTGTTGCTTATTTTGATAATAATCATCCCATTTGATTTATATGGATAATACCATACCAAATTCTGGTGCCTTTAACTTAAGTACCATATTCATCTGAATCTAAATTTTGCTGAACTTATATATATATATATACACACTGTTGTGTCTGGGGAAATTTTCGTTGCGTCTTGCAACCTTTTCAATAGTTTTAGAGTGTAAATAATGGACAGTCAAGACTATTGAAAAGGTTGCAAGACACAACGATAATTTTAGAAAATAAAAAAAATAAGAAATAAGTGGAAATTTTACTGGTGGGTGTGTTACATTATAAGGCACAAAAAGAAAATGACTCTCCCCAGACACAACAGAATATGCTTCAACACACGAACTCATATAAAGGATCTTGCAAACCAAATCCAAAAACGAAATATGTGTGTGTGTGTGTGTATATTCAAAATTTGTAAGAAGAATAGGAAGAATATATACAACATATGTTTCTTAACTAGCTAAAGTCCACTATGTACATCTTACACAAGGAACTCTCGTGAGCGTAGTTAGTAATCAGGCCAAAAATACCAATTTGAAATTTACATTGCTGCAAGAAATAAACAATGAATCATTAGACTCATTGTTTGTTTATAATGAACTTCAGTTAGTTAAGAAACATATGTAGCCTGTATTCTACCTACTCCACTCCTTATAAATCCTGAATTTTTCTTCACATTTTTCATAGCATTAGTTCCTAACTGCGAGTTGTATGGAAACAGCTTATCAAAATTCTTCATAATTTCAATATGGGTAAAAGTGTATAACTTACAATCTTAATAAATTTTTATTTTGTCATATACTGTCCACTTTTTGTTCCCTATACTAACTGCATATTGCTTGACGCTAACTAACATCCTACGCTCATATCCCTAGATCATACCTATATGTGTATCTATATATTAAATAAACGTCATCGTTTAACGTACATGTTCCAATGTCAGCTTTGACCCACAATACAGTCCTTAGACCCATCAAATCCTGTCAAACCATCCAACCCATGCCAGCATGGAACATGGACATTAATGATGATCTCTTTGTATGTACATATAAAAATATATATACATGTATATATATATGCATGTGTGTGTATGTATATGTATGTATGTATATATATATATATATATGCATGTGCGTGTGTGTATATATATATATATATGCATGTGTGTGTATATATATGCATGTGTGTGTGTATATATGTGTATGTATATATATATATGCGTGTGTGTGTATATGTAAATATATATATATATACACACACACACACACACAAATTTGTGTGTGTGACCTATATAAACAGAGCTAATTGAGCTGTTTCTCTGTTAATTGAAAAAAATGGTGAACAGCCTTGATTTTCGAACCTTATTGGATTCTCACCAAAGGTGTCTACATCAATTTGACCAATCCTAGAGAAACAAGCAGCCAAACTGTTTATGTATGTATAAATAACATCATCTCTCAATGTTATTCCAATAGAGAGATGATAAATATAATTTTGTTTTCTGTTGTTTTTCTTAGTATTTAACACAAATTACAAACATTACACACTTACACATTTCAGAAGAGAAAATAACCTACCTCTTCCATTTCACAGAACTGGTTTAACTAATAGTCTCATTCATTACAGGTAATAAAAACCAGGTATCTCCTAACTCCCCAGAAAACCTCACATTGTCAGCTTAGAAATAACTTCAATGGAAAATTGCTTTAAAACAATGGTTAAAAGCAGTAAAACTTCTTTCTCAAACATTTTCCAGATAGGAGCCGGAAACACTACACGAAATTTTACAAACTTATCTGTGCTTGTTACAATCTCCTTCCTACACAACAGATTCTACCAAATTCTTAGACTTTTCAAAAGCAGATTCAATAGTAAAATAAACATAACATACTCTGACTATCAAAGCATAGTTAAGGTCCTGTAACAAACAAAAATTTAGCATATCCAAATGCTGAATCAGCTACCTCTGCATTGTAAGTCAAACAGAGCTGACCAGAGAGCCCTTATCCATTATCCTTTGTTGCAGTCATTGGACTGCAGCCATGCTGGGGCATCACCATGAAAGCTCTAATCAAACAGATTTACCCCAGTAAATTTGTTTGACTACTTTTTAAGCCTAGTACTTATTGTATTGGTCTCTTTTGCCAAACTGCTAAGTTATGGGGGGGGGGTAAACAAACCAACACTGGTTGTCAAGCAGTGATGAGGGACATATGCACATTATTTACACACACACAATGAGCTTTTAGTTTCCATTAATCAAATCCACTCAAGGCTTTGGTTGGCCTGGGGATATAACAGAAGACAATTGCTCATGGTGCTACACAATGGGACTG
Organism: Octopus sinensis; assembly: GCF_006345805.1. Lineage (NCBI taxonomy): Eukaryota > Metazoa > Mollusca > Cephalopoda > Octopoda > Octopodidae > Octopus > Octopus sinensis. The sequence continues at coordinate 138,440,490 of NC_042997.1, read as the reverse complement.
AACCCATGATCACATGATTGGGAAGGAAACTTCTTAGCCACACAGCCATGCCATGTCGTACATATTTCTATAACTGACACCTGTAATTAGTTTCTTTTTCACATTTTTCTATCCTAGAATAAACTCAATATTTTCATCTTCAGAAAAGCAACAAATGCTCTTTGTTGGCTTTGAGATTTTGCCAATTGCAAATGTCCACTTCTTCATAATTCCACTTATCCATCCTAATGCTACCTTCCTCCTGACAAAAATCTCCATAAATTATAAACACTATCTCTGCTACCAACTAAGTTACATTTCTGGTCACATAACTGACACACTGATAAGCAACTGAGCCAATGAGGGGAACCTACATGGGGTTGCTCAACTAGAAACAGCAGTTAAAATTCTTACTTATTGTATTGTCTTTAAAAAAAAAAAAGCATGACTATGTGGTAAAAAGCTTGCCTCCCAACAACATAGTTCTAGGTTCTGTCCCACTGTGGGAGTGTTCTACTATAGCCTTGAGCTAACCAAAGCCTTGTGAATGAATTTGGTAGAAGGAAACTGAAAGAAGCTCATTGTGTGTGTGTGTCTGTGTTTGTACCTCCACCACCACTTTACTAATGTTGGTGTGTTTACATCCTCATAACCTAGCAACTTGACAAGAGAGACTGATAGAATAAGTACCATGCTTAACAAAAAGTACTAGGATCAATTCAACTAAAAGTTCTTCAAGGCATTGTCCCAGCATGGCCACAGTCTAATGACTGAAAAAGATAAAAGCTATTGGACAATGGAGTCTTAAATACATAAGAGGTCGTATGATCACAAATCTCCTTGACCAAGTTTGACTTGGGTTCAAACAACAACAATAACTAAACAAGCATACGAGATAAACACGCTGAGCTCCACTGAACAAAACATGAAAAATTTGGAAATCATTTGATGTTGATTTTCTCAAATTGCTGAACATCCATGATAGTGGACTGGTTCTTAGCTAAATGTCCCTCTTACTGATAAAAGTATTTCATATTCTCATCCAGGCATACTGCAGTTACCACAATTAGCATGCACAAACACACACACACTCACTCTCACTCTCTCTCTCTCTCTCATATGACTGAAACACGAATCTCAATTGAATTTTGAAAATTCATTCACAATGAAAGAGATGAAAAAGAATTTGCAGAATGTGTTGAAGTCTTAGATGCCCTCTATGTTAATTTTCTTCTCTAGAAAATTATAACAGCAAATTTATCCTTTATGATTATAAAATCTTTCAAATTAGAAGATAAAAAAAAAAAGTCAGTAAATAACATCTATTATAACCAACTAGAACAACAAAGTCATAAGCAAAGAAAGTCTAACAATGAACATGCTTTTCTGTGTGTGGGTGTGTGTATTCAAGTTTATCAACAAACCATATATCTGATAACAAAAGACCTCAGTATCATTGGAAACAGAGGGTTGAATTTATTAAATGATGCAATCAAGAGTGCTTTACATTCAGGACTCTGAGTTTCTCGACATTGATTTATTTGTTACACTGATGGCTTATTAATAATGATTGCAGCAGCTGAAGACTGATAGAAAATAAATCGTTTTCGAGAAACACAGAGTTTTGAATGTAAGTGCTCTATGTTTGTGTCATTTAATAAATACATTCAAGTATATCGTATTATACAGACAAGAAAGTAATATTTCAAACACAGTATCTCCAATGAAAACAGCAGAAAAATTGGGTATTGTAAGATGGGAAAAAGTGGCCAACAAACAAGCCACAGGAATGTTTTATATTCTCAGCCCATGGTTGTTTGTTGACAACTTTTTTCCATCTTACAAGGGTAGTAATACCCAATTTTTCTGTTTTTACATCAATACTGCATTGAAAATATTACTTTCTCGTTTGAATAATATGATACACATTCGATGCTTCTAAAAAAACAAATATAAGTTTGTTTATATATGTTGTTGTTGCATCCAAGTATATGTTTACATATGAGCACACACTCAAGTATTGTAGACTGGAAATGCACAAATAAATAGAGGCAAAAGTAAAATTAAAATTGAAATAGCAAGGCAACCCTTTTTATAAAATATTTTACACATAGAAACATAAGTAGTGTTTACAAATGAATATCAAATCTAAAGTACATATTTCAATGAACACTATATAAAACTAGATATAAATTAATATTCCTTGCCCGTATATAAATAACATATATATTTTAAACAAAGTTGTTGCGTAGGTATAAATCACTGAAATATTAATAATTAACATTGAGAATCTAGACATTTGACCTCCTTACAGAATCATCTCAATAATAAAAAGAGTAATCTTTATTTGAAAATTCTAAAACTCAGTTTCCCCATTGAAATGCAAACACATGCAAGATGTGTGTGTGTGCGTGTGTGAAGAGGAGTATGCACTCTAACAATTTCAAAATGGTACACATAAAAAACATGGAATATTAAGATCATACAAAAAAAATAAACAAATAGATTGAAGGAGTCTGTGAAATTCATTCAAGAACCAAATTTTATAAATCTGTCAGTTTTAATTTTCTCTGTTAAATTTGGTGCCAGTTATAAAATAATACAATCTTAAATGTAAAATTGGCAAACAAAACTGAAGTCAACTGAAGGTATGTTATAACTGTAATATAGAAAGACAATAGAAGATATTACCAAATAGTTTACTAAAAAGAAGCAAGGTTAGATGTTAAAAAAATATCTGCAGGTTATGATAAATATTGAACTCTAAGGTTTAGGGAAAACCAGAAAACTGGTTTCCATAAACCTAGAATACATTCAATGTGTGTTTATTTCAAAGAATCATGAGACAAAATCTTTATTTCTTCAAAGTGAAATTTTTACTTAATTCCTTCACTAGGGCACATGTCTCTCCAGTGAAAGGAACTCCTCTCTTTAGTGTTGGCCTTTTGTTTCAAGGATTCACCTTACTCATCATACTAAGCCTGTGGGCTGGTGAAGTTGTATTTTAGGCACCTAAGTGAAATTTGTTTCAGAACACAGCCAGAATAAATACACTAAAAGACATCCAAGTCCAACATTCTGAGAGTTTCACCACTCCTCTATCCAGGATTGGTAACTTTTTTATTTACTCCTGAACAGTGATTCTCGACTGGAGTCCATATGGCCCTTGGGGATTTTGTTGTAAAACTTTATCTGCAATAAATTGATTATGCTTCTATAATACACACAAAATATTCCAACAATTTGATCTCAGAGTACAGAGATTCGGAATAAATACTGTGCGGCATTTAATCCAATGCTCTAACAACTCTGTCACTTCACCACTTTGTACGTAATGAGGTCCTAATTATGCCAGAGCAGAAAATAGTCATAAATTAGGTAAACACCATCAAAAATCACCACAGTAGCAAACCATAAGTTTGTGACAATACTCACTGCTTAGTGTGGTTATATAAATCAGATTCAATAATGATTGTTGTTGCTAACAACAATATTAAATAACATTTATGGTTTACACAATCCTATTAGCCATCAAAATTCACACAACACACCAATTTCTTCACTTGTAAGCTGCCAAATTTAATGCAAAAACCATTTTGCTTTTGTTTTTGTTTTTTGTTTTTTTTTTGTTGTTTTTTTTCTGAATTTCTGAATGAACAATGCTATAGTGTGCAATCTTCGACATCAGACTTCATCACCATATCTAGAGTATTTTAGAAATATTACTAAACACAAACAAGTTCTATTTTATTGAACTGTACGTTAACAGAGAATTAACCTGTTTCCTTCAATATATGCTACCCAATGGAATGACTAACAGATTCTATCTGGTGTTAGCATCACAGCTAAAACTAAACATTCAGCAATCAACAGACAGATGGCGACTATTTTACCCTTTTATTTTTATTCTCTTTTCTTTTTCTACAGTATAAACAGGAGTTTATAAATAATGTAGTAAACTTTATAAACCTATTCGCACACTTAGTATTACAACAAGCCTACCACGACAATCAGAAGAGAAAGTGAATAGAAGGTCAGTAGTAGCAAAATATAACTAGTGAGTGACAAGCTTCAGATGGACGTCAAGGATCATTCACACTGAAAAAGGAGCAAGGAAGAGACTCATACTTACAATGGGAACCTCAAAGAAAAAGAAAAGAAAGATATAAAAAAAAATATAACATAAGTTGATTGGTAGAAAAAAGTTAGAAAAATCAAACTATTAAATGTCTAAATTAACAAATTCAAGTTGTGAAATAAAATATAAAACAAAATTATTTTCAGCTTGAAATTAACACGACAGTTAAGGCTGGGCTTGTTGAAATGACTGTCTTGTTGGTGATGATTCAAATCAAACAAGACACAGTAAAAGACAGGAGAAACTAGTTGATTATTTATTAGTAACAGTAACTGGTGATGTAAAGATACAGAAGGAATCAAGTTGACATCACTAAATAAGCTCTTAGCATTGTTATAAAATGACTCAAATATGAGAGACTAAACTGAAATGATATGTAATTTTAGAGAGCAGGATTTCATTGGAAAACTTACAAGACAATGATTTAGAGATTAACAACAATGTCAATATTTTATAAAATATTTTTACCTCACCTAATCAATATAAGAAACAGAATGAAAAAAAAACCATGAGCTAATCAGAACCCCAGAAATCCTTGGTTATCTTTATTGCTAAGAACAAGGGCTGTCTTTCAAATAGGTTCTCTGACCTACAGGTGTATCATGTGATCGACCAGGCTATCAGATGTTGTTACACATCACTTGTCACAATGCCCTTTTGCATTGTTTTAGCCTTCAAATGATGCCACCATACTGGCTAGGCGAGCAGGCCAACATTCCCCACTGATCAAAAGGGAACTGGAGCAATATGTAATGAAGTGGTTTGGTCAAGAACACAATGCGCAGCCCAGTCAGAGAATCGAACCCACAATCTAGCGATTGTGAATGCAACAGCCTAACCACTAGACCATGTACCTCCACAAGTACATACTCATATTAATCTGATTTACATGGACCATACAAGCTAATTTCATCCATCTTTCAGTAAATTCACCAGAGATTAGCACTTCCATTTCTACTCCTTTTCCAAATGGTACACAAAGAAATGGACAAAGGTATGAAGAAGAGGAAAGTGTCTGCTTGCATTCCTTGACATCTTGCTGATAATAATAATAATAATAATAAGTAGCCCTGCCACTTCCCCTCCCTAAGCTTTCAGTCATACTCTAACATTTCTTACTCTTCACTCACCCTAGGATGATGGGTGTGTCTCAGCAAGTGATTGTAACAAACATGCAGATTAAAAGTAAATAATAATAATAAAAATCCTTTCTGCTATAAGCACAAGGCTTGACATTTTGGGGGAGGGGGTTAAGCCAATTACATTAGCCTCAGTACTCAACTGATACTTAATTTATCAACCCTAAAAGGAAGAAACGCAAAGTTGACGTCAGCGGAATTTGAACTCAGAACATAAAAACCGACGAAATGCCACTAAGCATTTTGCTTAGCATGCTAACAATTCTGCCAGCTTGTCACCTTAATAATAATAATAATAATAATAATAATAATAATAATAACAACAACAATAATAATAATTCTTTCAAATTTTGGCACAAAGCCTGTAATTTTCAGTGAAGAGAGTAATTCAATTATATTGACCCCCCAATGTTCAACTTGTACTTTATTTTATCAACCTAGAAAGGATGAAAGGCAAAGTCAACCTCAGCAGAATATGAACTCAGAATGTAAAGAACTAGAAGAAATGCCACTATGCATTTTGTCCAATTCACTGCCTTTCTCTTCCTATTAATAACAAAACTAAAAAGTTAATAACTAATGCAAACCAAGTTGATATTCCATCACTAGAACTATTTTCTCATCACTGCCAACAACTGTCACATGGGTATGCAACTGAGAACAAGCCAACTGCTGTGCACACGCAACAATGGCAGCAGAGTCAAATTGATCAACACACAATTAGGCACTGATGACAAAACTAAACCACAGAATGTAAGTTAATATATTACAGAACCAAACAAAACATTGTGATTCACACAGAACCGTGGGGGTCCCCCGATCTGCACATAGACTAGGGAATAAAGTCAGGAGTACAAACGCATAACCAAAATTGAGGCACCAAGCACTGGTAACAGCAGTGGGACATATTTTCAAGCCAACAAGAGAATTGTTATAAGGTTGTTGATGCTAGAAATAGCAGCCAAACCTCCCTTAATCCTTTAACATTGAGATTATTCTATCCAATGAAACGCTTATTTATTCACATTGTTTTGAATTAAGCAATTACATTATCAAAATCTCGAAGCTATGAGATAATGCATGATTATTTTAAGAATAACATTGTCAGGAAGGTGAGAGGCTGGGTCTGGCCAGTTTGAAAATAAAACAGGTTGAATATTTGGGACAGATATGGCCAGTTTAAATGCTAAAGGGTTAAATCACACCTTACCATCTTAGCTATAAAAAAAAGGACACATTAGTCTCAAGTTCTCTGCACATAGGAACAAGATTGGTATGACTGGTTAGGTAGACCACAATGTCCTAGGGCCGACCTAGAGCTAAACAGAAAAAAATTCAACAACTACCACACTACTCTGCCAACGTAGATAAAGCCAGTTACAATGTGAAGTCTATAGGTGACTAACAGCTAAGTCCAGTTTCACCCGGTCAGTTTGGATGATGTGGCTGTAAAACCTGCTCTGTGTAAGCATTCAACTTGTTTGGGAACGCTTACATTAAGAAACAATTTTAGAGTGACATTTTTCTGTCAAAAAACTAAAAATAACTGACCAACAAAAAAAACAAACCAACCAAGATTCAACCAAATCAAAAAATAAACCCAAATACTAAGTGAACAAAGATGAACCATTCCACTTCCATAAACTTTTTGCTGGTTCACTTGAAAGTTTAAATAAGGCCGCAGGTCAAGAAGTTTGTTTTACAATCACAGTCCCAATTTGATCTCACCCAGGGTGAGATAATAATAACAAAAGTTCTTTCTAATTTTGGCACAAGGCCAGCAATTTTAGGGAAATTGGGTTAAGTTGATTATATCAACCACAGTACATATTTTATCAACCTCGAAAGGATGTAAAGCAAAGTCAACCTTGGCAGAGTTTGAACTCAGAACATAGAAAGTCAGACATTTTGTCTAATATGCAAACAATTCTGCCAACTTGTCAGCTTAATAATAATAATCCTTTCTACTAAAGGCACAAGGCCTGAAATTTTGATGGAAAGGTGAGGGGGGCCTAGTTGGTAACATCAACCCCAATGCTCAACTGGTATTTATTTCATCAATCCAGAAAAGATGAAAGGCAAAATTGACCATAGCAGGATTTGAACTCAGAAGGTAAACAGTCAGATGAAATGTTGTGATGCATTTTGTCTGATATGCTAACGATTCTGCCAGCTTGCAAATTAAACAATAATAGTTTCACATTTTGGAACAAGGACAGCAATTTCAGAGGAAAGGGGTAAGTTGATTACATTGACCCTAGTACTTGATGTTATTTTATCAACCTCAAAAGGATGAAAGACAAAGCCAACCACAGCAGAATTTGAACTCAGAATGTAAAGACAGATGAAACAACTCTAAGCATTTTGCCCAACATGATAACAATTCTGCCAGCTCACCACCTTAAATTCTGCCAGCTCACCACCTGCTCATATGGAGAAGTGCAGAAATTCTAGGAAGACAACTTCACTGACTTTTGGCCTGCCAACTTCTAGCTTTCTTCCAGCCCAGACATGAACTCCCTGGACTATGCCATATGGGGCAAATTGGAGCACTCTGCCAACAGAACTTTGCATCCAAATCTTGATCATTTTAAGTAAATCCTGAGGGAAGAGTGAGACAACATGTCTGAGTACTTCATCATGAAGAATTGCGATGCCTTCAAGTGGCATGTGAAGGATATGGTGGACAAATGAAGACAGACATATTGAATAAATTGTCTCTTTATACCCCTATAAACTTGTGTTAAAATTATATTTATGTCAGGTTGCTAGTTCTTGTAATATACACAATTTGGTGAATTATCTATTATTTTCCAAGTTTTGCTTCCCCACCATATATATATATATATATATATATATCTATATATAAACGGCAGTTTGTCTGTCTGTGTGCCTGTCACGTTGTACCCTCACCCTGACCACGGCTTTCAAACGATTATGATGAAACTTGACACACACATAGCCCAATGTCATAATTCAAAACTAACGCAGCGACAATTTTGAAAAGTTCCCCAGTTCTGAAAAAAAATCGATAAATTCGACATGGGTCGAGAATCTAAGCTTTTTATATGCAACACATTTTCTACAGACTATCATGGGGATGCAACTCGACCTTTTTAACTCTCGGAACACGTGGGGTAAGTATCCCAAAATGTATAAAAATGTACAAAAACGGCAAAAAAGCGGGCAGCAATGTGAGTGACAACAACGAAAAAGTCAAAAGTGACCAAACTGAACAAACGAATGGAAAAGGTTTTTTGATGCACATGACAAAAACGGTTTATAATAAACCAAGAGTTTGCAAGTAGCGTCTGAGGACCCTTAGGGTACGTCAAAAATTTAAGGTAAAACGTTTGGGGTGGTAGTTATAAAGAAAGTGTAAACAAAAAAAGTATTCGAATAACTTGCGAATAACTTGGGGGTAAAGTCTCGAATGTAATTTCTTCCTGGTAGGAATTGGTTGGGTTGAATTATCGATAGCTGTTTGATAGTTATTTGGGAGTGAAGAGAAGACATTGCAACCTACACATGCACCTTCGTTCCCTAGAGGGAAAGGACTAGATTGGGATTAGTCGTTGCCTACTAGGGGTTCTTACATACCCAGGCTATGCTGCTAGTATATATATATATATATATATTTATTTGTGTGTATATATATATCTTTAGCCTTTTATTTGTTTCAGTCATTAGATTACAGCCATCCTGGGGCACTACCTTGAAGTCTTTTAGTCTAATGAATTGACTCCAGTACTTATTCTATCAGTTTCTTTTGCCAAACCACTAAGTTACAGGGATGCAAACATACCAACACTGGTTGTCAAGCAGCAATGGGGGACAAACACAGACACACAGACAGAAATAGTAACATATATATATATATCTTTATATACAACAGGTTTCTTTCAGTTTCCATCTACCAAATCCACTCACAAAGCTTTGATCGAGCCAGGGCTATAGAAGACACAGTGGGACTGAACTTGGAACCATGTGGTTGGAAAGCAAGCTTCTTACCACACAGCCACGCTTATATATAAAAACGTGTGTATGCAAGTGCATTTGTGTGACTGAGAATGCTTACAAACTATGCTGAGCTACAATTACAAACAGTGATAGTCATTAACATTTTCCGTTAATGAATTGTCATACAACTCTGAACTTCTGAATTCCATGGGGGGAAAAAAGACCCTTACTTGAACAACAAGTAAAGGTAGGCAACAGGAAGATCATCCAACCATAAAAATCCTGACTCAATTACCTCCTGTCTAAGTCATACTAGCTTGGAAAAAATAGAACTCACATGAAACAAAAGGTCTGTTTACTGTGTAGAGCTCATATGTCTGTTAAGAACCTTTATTTTTGTTGGGCTTCTTTGTCTTAAGAAAGAAAACCAGTCATTTACTATTAGAAGATATATCTTTTTATTTTTACTCATTTCAGTCATTAGACTGAGACCATGCTGGAGTACTGGCTTGCAAAAATTTAGTCAAACAAATCAACCCAAGTGCTTATGTTTTTAAGCCTTGTACTTACACACCAACACCAGTTGTCAAGAGGTAGTGGTGGTGGATACACACACAAACACAAAATGGGCTTCTTTCAGTTTCTGTCAAACAAATCCACTCACAAGGCTTTGAGTCAGCCTGAGGCTATGATAGAAGACACTTGCCTAAGGTACCACACAGTGGGACTGAACCCAGAATCACGTGGTTGGAAAGCACACTTCTTACCATGCAATAATGACAATCTCCATAGTTTTGCAGACAAGGTTATTCTTTCTTTTCTTCAGTACCTTAAAGAATGTTTTCTTGAATGAGTTATATACATCACACATTGGTTCCCAAAGTGGGCAGTGGGCAGTGGAAAGATCCAGGATGGGGTGGCATTGAAGAAAAGTGAGATGATAATGGGGTAGCCAAAATGGGGTGGTAGATGTAAAAAAAAATATATTTATAGATTAATTAGGCTTAAGTTTTATTTGTGAAATATAGTTGTTTTGAATTTATTGCAGAATGTGGTCTATATCTGTGGTGAAAAGAGTGCTAGGAATTTGGCCTGGGTGCCAAGTGGGGGGAGGTGTAGCCCGAAAAAATTTGGGAACCACTGACATAACATGAGACCTAAGACAGATATACAATTGACTGTTAATCAGTCTCACCCTTCCATGTAATAAGGTAAACTCATCAACAAACATATTATTTATTTATTTATTAAAAATACTATTGTCATATAAGAAAAACTAACAACAAAACAAGCCAATAAGAAAGCCTCTAAGTGATTAATCAAACTGCTAAAGCTAGCAGCCAAATCTTTTCTAACATCACAGCATAAGTCCTTAAAACAAATGAAATACTGGATAATGTAGCCGAGGGAGGCCAGTTCCTGGGAAAATGATAAGATAGTTATGGATGAATTGCCTTTGATTAGAGGTTTGCACAATCATCAGGATCATGATGAGGCTAAAGAACTCAACAACAACAAAAATCAACCAACAACAAAATACCCATATAGAAATTATATGAATGATATACAAATGTGTGATGCCTTTGATATTACCCATGGCATAGAGAGGAAGATATCAAGTGAGATACATACTACATCTGGGGTCTTTTAATAGAAATAACAACCACTTGTGTGAGAAAAACATAATTCTTTCTACTTTAGTCACAAGGCCTGAAATTATGGGGGAGGAAGCCAGTCGATTACATCAACCCAACTGCGCTCAACTGGCACTTATTTTATTGACTCTACAAGGATGAAAGGCAGAGTCAACCTTGGTAGAATTTGAACTCAGAACATATATACATGAACAAAATGTTGCTAATCATTTTGCCTGGCATGTTAACAATACTGCAGCTCAGAGAAGAAAATAATAAATAATTATAATAACGATTTCATATTTTGGCACAAGACCAGCAAGTTTGGGGGAGGGGATAAGTTGACTACATCGACCCCAGTGCTCAACTGGGACTTATTTTATCGACCCTAAAAAGATGGAAGGCAAAGTTGACCTCAGAGGAATTTGAGCTCAGAATGCAAAGACGGAAGAAATGCCGCTAAGCATTTCGCTCGTCATGCTAACACTTGTACCACTTTGCTACCTTAATAATAATAATAATAATATAATAATAATAATAATTCTTTCTACTATAGGCACAAGGCCTGAAATTTGTGGGGAAGGGGTAAGTTGATCATGTTAACCCTGTAAGGATGACAGGCAAATTGACCTTGATGGAATTTGAACTCAGAACATAAAGTCGAACAAAATGCCACTAAGTATTTTGCCCGGCATGCTAATGATTCTGCCAGATTGCCACGATGATAATGATAATAAGAATAATAATCTTTTCTATTATAAGAACAAGGCCTGAAACTTTCAGGGAGGGGTAAGTTGATTACAACCTCAGTGCTCAACTGGTACTTATTTTATCGACCCCCAAAAGGATGAAAAGCAAAGTGAACCTTGAAGGAATTTGAACTTAGAATGTAAAAACAGTTGAAATACCTCTAAGCATTTCATCTGGCATAATGATTCTGCCAGACCAGAAGAAGAAAAAATAATAATAATTACAATAATATCTTGGTGTTGTTTTGTAGATTACTAGAAAAAACTGAGCTGAGAAGAAAAGTTATAGAAGAAGGTTAAAGAGAAAAAAAAACAGCCAGTGTCAGTGAATAAAGCGAAAAGAGCCTAGAGTTAGTTAGCTAAGATTTATTAGTGAGCTGTGCAATTACTACTGGGTAAATTGTTGTTAAAGTCAATCTGAGAGAAAGAGATGATAGATAATTAGATATTGAGGAAATTTTAAGCAAGAATAGCAGAAACATGCAGTGATCTGTACTGGTACCTGACAACTGTGGCAGCCTTTTCCTTCAGCACAAAATATGCCTGAGGAAGGAAGGAATATAGGAGAAGAAAGATAAACGCACCAGTAACAGTCATTAATTTGCGCACCATTCATTGAAAAAAGTACAAAATAATTCCAGCACCGAAAAATTGGTCAAAACAAGTCCCAACAGCTCGCTAATCAAGGCATAGGAACAGTGAAATTTTATTAATTCATTATACAAAGAAGACAACTAAGTAACAGTCACATAAAGTAGAGTTTTGTTACAAAATAGGAAGGAAAAAAAAATGAATGAATGAATGGATTATGAGAAGACTTTACTGTAATCATCAACATTTGCTTTTTTTCTGCTGCCATAGGTTTCATAGGGTTTCACCACTTTAGTCAATTGACTATATGCACACAGCAACATATACACAACAAACAAACTTGGATGCCATCATCATCACCATCATAAACATTATTTTAACATTCACTCTATCATGCTTGCAAGGGTCAATTGGAGTATACTTGAGATGAATTTACTATGGCTGGATGCTCTTCCTCTCACCAACCCTCATATGTTTCCAAGCAAGATAACATTCCCCTATGACCTGACAAGTTCTCACAGAATATTAAAAATGAATGATACTGCTACTATGACATTGATAACCATTTGCAACTATCATGTGATGTCAACACAAGAAAACACAAACACATGCATATATACATACTATATACACATGCATACATTTATATATATATATATATATCATCATCATCATCGTCGTTTAACGTCCGTTCTCCATGCTAGCATGGGTTGGATGGTTTGACCGGGGTTCTGGGAAGCCAGAAGGCTGCACCAGGCTCCAGTCTAATTTGGCAATGTTTCTACAGCTGGATGCCCTTCCTAACGCCAACCACTCCGTGAGTGTAGTAGATATATATATATATATATAGTGGGTTCCTTCTGGTTTTATCAACAAAATCCACTCACAAGGCTTTGGTCATCCCAGGGTTATAGTAGAAAATACTTGCCCAAAGCGCCACACAGTGAGAATAATGTGGTTGGGAAGCAAATTTCTTACCACACAGCCACATCTGCATCATGTTTTTTTTTTTTTTTGTTCTTTTATCTTTTCCCATTTTTATTGTGTCGCCAAAATGAGAGACGATGTTTATAGCAAGACTAAACAGACACTAATCTTGAATCAATCCGTTTTGGAGTTACTTCAATCCTAGATAGACAGCATGCAATGTGGCTTACAAAGTCCACATCTTTCACACATTCCAATTTTGACAAGGTTTCTACGGCTGGATGCCCTTCCTATCAATATACAGGACTGTGCATTATATTGTACAACCAGCACTAGAAAGACAGTCTGCAGCTAGTCTAGAGTCTTTCCACCTCTTGCCTCTATCAGTTCTTATTCAGAATTACTATCCTTCTATGCACACACACATCCCTTTATGCACACACACTTACACACACACACACATATATATATATATATATATTATATATATATATATATTTATAAAAAGTGCAATATCATTATTGTAATGGAGCTTATGTAAGTGTATCTATATATGTAACTGAAACACAGGCAGACCTTCCTCTCACACTGATCACATTCTTTCTAACTCATACCTCACACCAGTCCTTGCACCAAACACCTCTCTAAAGTAAAAAAATAAAAGTAACCCACATCCCACCAACACCTCAGAGACCCAGCAACTCTCTGATGGAAAGAAAGGAATGAAAGAGAGAGAGTTGTATTCTAGCAGACACTACCTTACAATATTTTCCTTTGTGTAAGGTGACATCAATGTTATTGGCTGGTCTGTGTTCAAAAAGGAGTTTCAACATGGTGGTCACTCATCCTATTGGAAAGCACAACCAAATCTTCATCAAATCACTGTCTTAACAAAAATGGGTAAAATGGATGCTATAACAGCTGATATACATATATACATAAAGTTTTGATCGTGGCTGGAATAATTTTTATCATCATGGGTCTATTTGGTCAGGACTGATCTGGGCTAAATATCAACCAAGTTAAACTGAACCAACAGGGGAAGGCCTCTGTACAGTCACTCAACCTGCTAGAAATAGCAGCCAAATTTTCCTCAAAACTTATCAAGTCATTTTAAATTGGGAAATGATGAGAATTTCCCAAACTGGCAGATTTGATGAAAAAATTCATTAGTATACCCACATTGTTCAATGAACATCACAACACGGGGCATTTTTTATGATACTACTTAAAAAATAAATATTTATAGTACAAAACCAGTAACGACCAACAAATTAAGGGCAGTCATTGACTGAGAATGCACACAAATACCAAAATAAATGTTTGTGATTCCATTACATAGCATTGTCAGCAGTGTCTGGACCAGAATTGTCTTCAATTTGAAAACAGGTATTCATGAAAAGAATCAAGTTCTCTCTGTAGATTCTATTAAATTTAGCAAATGAAATGTATTTTAATTAACACTAACTTTATAATAATTCAATATGTGCAAACATTTTTGGGAACACCCAGCATACATACATATATATATTTCAATATTATATTTAAAAAAAACAGAAACAGGTATGGGAATAACAAACAAGGTGTATTAGTTTAACGCTCAGGAAAAAAATGGAAGATGTCTTTGATGTTTTGAGCCTATGCACCTCTACAGAATGGAATGAGGAGAGAAAACAGATGAAGAGAAGTAAAAAAAATTGAGAGAGAAAACTGTCTCTAGATTAACATATTTACACACACACACACACACACAAAATAGTACATGTGTACTTATGTGTGTGTGTGTATATGCATGTATGTGTGTATACACACATATACATATGTATACACAAAGATATATATATATATAAACATACATATATATACATATATAAACATACATATTCATATATACATACATATATGTGCACACACATATATACATACACATACATATATACATGCGTATGTGTATACATGCATATGTATATACATGCATATACACACACACACACACGAGGGGGTGCTGAAAAGTTCCTGGCTTTGGGTAAAAGAATATACAGTTGTTGTGTTGTGAAATCCTTCGGTCATGAATGACCATGGGATTGCACCTAGAAAGTTACCCTCCGAGGCACAAGTCTGGGCAAGGTTGTTTATGGAAGACCAGCAGTCGCTCATGCATATCAGCCTCCTCCTCTCCACGCCACTGATGTTATCCAAGGGAAAGGCAAAGGCCGATACAGCTTGCCACCAGTGACATCGCAGCTCATTTATTAACGTGCAAGTGGCTGAGCACTCCACAGACACGTGTACCCTTAACGTAGTTCTTGGGAGATTCAGCATGACACAGAGTGTGACAAGGCTGGCCCTTTGAAATACAGATACAACAGAAACAGGAAGAAAGAGTGAGAGAAAGTTGTCGTAAAAGAATACAGCAGGGTTCACCACCAACTCCTCCGGCCAACGCCTCATGGAGCTTTAGATGTTTTCACTCAATAACACTCACAATGCCCGGTTTGGGAATTGAAACTGCGATCTTACAACCATGAGTCGGCTGCCCTAACCACCAGGCCATTGCGCCTCCATGAAAGAAAATACAGTAGGATCAATTAACTATGATTTTCTTCAACATATTTCCCTCTTGGATTCACACACTTATTGCAGCAGTCTATTTTTTCTAAGCCCTGTAAAAGAACTCGGACAGTTGGGCCTCCAACCAGGCCTTTCACAAAACCCTTAAAAGCAGGAACTTTTCAGCACCCCCGCCACCGTGTGTGTGTATGTGTGCATACATACATACATATATATATATATATATAATATATATATATATATATACATACATATACATACTATATATATATATATATACATACATATACATACATATATATATACATACATATACATACATACATATATATATATATATATACATACATATACATACATATATATATACATACATATACATACATACATATATATATCATCATCATCATCATCATCATTTAGCGTCCGTTTTCCATGCTAGCATGGGTTGGACGGTTCTACTGGGGTCTGTGAAGCCAGAAGGCTTCATCAGGCCCAGTCAAATCTGGCAGTGTTTCTACGGCTGGATGCCCTTCCTAACATATATATATATATATACATACATATACATACATATATATATATATATATATACATACATATACATACATACATATATATATATACATACATATACATACATATACATATATACATATATATATATACATACATATACATACATATACATATATATATACATACATATACATACATACATATTATATATATACATACATATACATACATATACATATATATATATCATATATATACATACATACATATATACATACATATACATACATACATATATACATACATATACATACATACATATATACATACATATACATACATACATATATACATACATATACATACATACATATATACATACATATACATACATACATATATACATACATATACATACATACATATATATATATATTATATATATATATATATATATCACTACATATTTTCACATCTTCTTTCTAGAGAGTAGAACCTCAGTTCTTTCAGCCTCTCCCAGTAGCTCATCTGTTGCATTGAGGTAATCTTCTCCATGCAGAGATGTTTAATTGTCTCGGGTTCAACAGTTCGTTTGATGTGTAGTAGCAAACACAATTAGGAGCAGTAATCCGGGCAATTAGTCCATAGGAATAACATACTTTCGGTTTTTTTCTGTTTTCCAAATGATCTCAGGATCCAGCCTGTCAGTTGCTTGCACGGTGTGGCCTTGTCAGTAATATGCACACAGAATGAATGACACTTCATTTACTCATGGATCCTCAGGTAATGCACCAACTCTGGCTCCAGAATTGCAATACCTCTTAGTTCCAACAATTCTGATTGCAACCTGTTTGTGGATTAATAGGAGAGAGCTTGAAATTTCTCAACACTGTATTACATGCTTTCTTCAGCACACTTGTATAAAGCATTTAGATCTGTTGTTTTGACTTATCGTCAAGGTCTTTGACTACTTGTGATACTTTTACATCATGGATATTTTGTCAATTCTGATGGCTAATGTTCCACAAGTTGATCCAATCAATGGAACAGTCTGCTTTGTGAAACTAACATGCAAAAAGCTGAGCACTCTACAGACATGCATACCTTTAGCATAGTTCTCAGGGAGATTCAGTGTGACATAGAATTTAACAAGACCAGCCCTTTGAATTACAGATATAAATCATTTTTGTCAGCTGAGTGGACTGGAGCAATGTGAAATAAAGAGTCTTGCTCAAGGACACAACATACTGCCCGGAATCAAACTCATGACATTAGGATCATGAGCCTTTGCTACTCTAACCACAAAGCCATGTGCCTTCACACTTTTACATCATCAGCATAGTTGATGTGAGTGGCTGATTGTATGAGTAAGGGCATATCTGAGAAAGCCACCACAAACAGTAGTGGTCCAAGTACAGTTCTCCGAGGGACTCCATCAAGAGTTGATGTCTCATCAGAGACAGAGAGCAGCATTGGCTGCAACTGTCTAACTACTATCTTACAAAAAGTCATGCAGCCAATCCCTGGCTTTTCCAACAATATCAAGGTGATGCTCATATAGAACCACCACAGAATGTTAAAACAAGCATATACACAAACACACATACATACATACACATATTTATTTATTAACACATATTTTGCTGAAAATAACAAGGAAGTGTTCCAACCGGATTGTGCAACTTGGTTAATTGACTTATTCAAAGTGACAATAGATGTGCAGAAGAGCTAATATGTTACATAAAGCTTCAAAATACCAATTTCATTTTCAGTGAATCATATATTACTATATGACATAGTCTGAACTTCACACACTACCCAATCTAAGGATATGATGGGCATTATGTGAAGAATAGGAGTAGCATGTGAAACTGCTTCCCTAGCCAAATCTTTTGGTAAACTATTGTGCCTTCAAGCACTTTTAAATTACACACACGTGTGTGTGTGTGTGTGTGTGTGTGTGTGTGTGTGTGTGTGTACACACACATATATCATCATCATCCTTTTAACTTTCACTTTCCATGGGCTAAGCAGAATTTATTAAGGCAGGAAGGATGGTTTTTCTGTCATGAACCTGCTTCCCCATGGCTAGACATGTCTTCACAGAATACTAGAAATGAATGACACTGCTTGTATAACAGTGATAACGACTTTACAGCTATCACAAGGACACACACACACATATACATCAGTGTGTGTGTGTGTGAGGCAAGCTTCTTTCAGTTTTCATCAATTAAATTCACTCGGAAGGTTTTGGTTGGCGCAAAGTTCTAGTAGAAGATACTTGCCCAAGGTGACACCTAGTGGGACTGAACACAGAATCATGTGGTTAGGAAGCAAACTTCTTAACAACATTGCCATTCCTGAAGGTATAGCAATGCAGCTGCCAATGTATATATTATTTCTTGTGTGTACGATTAGATGTATGATTACTACTGGGGAGTTTGGAGCTCCACATAGTGTATCATCGTCCAGCCTGCTTCCAGTATAGTAGTGTATATATGTGTGATTAGTGTGTGTGTGTGTGTGTGTGTGTGTGTGTGTGTGTGTGTATATATATATATTATATATATATATATATATACATACACACATATACACACACGTATATACATATCATCATCATTTAACGTCTGTCTTCCATGTTGGTAAGGGTTGAACAGTTTGACAGGAGATGGCAAGCCAGAGGATTTCGGCTACATCCACTATCTGTTTTGGCATGGTTTTTATAGCTGGATACCCTTCCTATATATATATATATATATATATATTATATATATATATATATATATATTATATATATATATATATATATATTGGATTGGACTCGGTTTGATTGTCTATGTTCAGTCCACTGCTGAATGAGGGCCTCAGCTTGTTCTCTCCACCAGAAAATGGCTTGGGATCATACTGGTTTGATAAGCCTACTCTTCCACACTGGCTCAACATGGCTTGGCAGAGAATGCAGTTTTGTACTCTTACTCAGAAGTAATTAAGTCGATTACATCAACCCCAGTGCTCAACTGGTATTTATTTTATCGACCCCGAATGAATGAAAAGCAAAACCAACCTCTGCAGAATTTGAACTCTGAACATAAAGACAAGACACCACTAAGCATTTCATGCAGCATGCTAACGATTCTGCCAGCTCACCATATACATGTACATATATATATATATATATATATATATATATATTGAGAGTGAGCTGGAGAGCAATATAATAATCAGCATCTTGTAAAAAAATTTTTTTTTAAAGCAGAAAATTTTTACAATTTAAGTCTATAGTTAAAGATGTTATGCACCAAATCCCAAAATTTTCGACTAATAAAAAAAATTTTCCTTCAAAATACTTATTATGATACTGCTTTATTATAAAGCTGGTTATAAAGAAAAAAATAGAACATATCTCTAATTGTGTAAAAATGTATGCATGTGTGTATATATACACGCACATACATATATGTATGCATGTATGTTGGTGCATGTGTGTGTGTGTATTTATTATCATCATCATTTAGCATCTGTTGTCCATACTGGCATAGATCAGATGGTTTGACCAGGGCTGGTAAGCTGATGTGCTGCACCAGACTCCAGTCTGGTTTGGCATGGTTTCTGCGGCTGGATGCCCTTCCTAATGCCAACCACTCCAAGAGTGTAATGAGTGCTTTTACATACCACCAACACAGGTGCTAGTTGAGTGACACCAGTATCGGCCACATTGACTCTGTGAGGCCTAACACTCAAAAGGTGTTTTTTACATGCTAGTTGTGTGACACCAACAATGGCCACAACTGTGATTTCACTTGGCTTGACAGGTCTTCTCAACATGTATATTATATATATATAAATATATACATGTGTATATATTTATACACAGATACATATATGTATATATGTATGTTGGTGTGTATGTGTATATTTATCATCATCATCATCTAGCATCTGTTGTCCATGCTGGCATAGATCGGATCATTTGACCAGGGCTGGTAAACTGATGTACTGCACCAGACTCCAGTCTGGTTTAGCATGATTTCTGCTAACACGTGTATATATTTAAAAAGACAATATATATATATTACATAAATGTATATTTATGTAATATACACACACATGTATATATTTTAAAAGACAATATATATATTACATAAAGCAGGGTAAAGCCACCAAGACGATGGTGTCTTTTCCAGTGAATGTGCATAAACTTTATGGAATGATAAATTAGATGATAATAACCATTCATCTTAAGTTGACACCTTTTAATTAAGAAGCAAAATATAGCATATCTCTGAATGTATTTCAAGTAGTTCTACAGCACACATTACTTGATTTAAATAAAGCTGAAGATGAAAAAAAAAAAATAATCGAGCCACAATGCACTGCTGTATTAGAACCGCAAGTGAGACAGACAAATGAAGATAATCACTTTCGCAATTGAATGAAATTTATCCTTAATGAATGAAAGCAGGTGAAATGTTAACTGTGAGCATGAAAAATGTTATGGTTAGCTTATCATGCAGTGATTAGGGTCAATTTTTTAAATATTCCAAGAGTTCAGAGAAAGAAAAATTAGACATGGTGAAGTTTACTAATTGAAGACTAACAAATACTAGAGATGAAAAAAAAAAGGTGGGGCGAAAGTGGAATATGAGTAAGCAGAGAGAGTATATGGTTACTTACTGTAGCCCATTCCTTGAAGAAAGTACCGGAAAGCCTCACACACTTTGGCTGGTTGCTCCTCAAGGGGCATACCACCACAATCAGCAATCTAAAACAAAAACGGAATTTTTTTTATTTGAAAATAACAGGTTATTTTTTATCTTTTACTGGGGTACTATTTTGAATTGTTTAATCAAACAAATTGCTTTTTAAGCCTGGTACTTATTCTATTGACTTCTTTCGCTAAACCACTAAACTACAGGGACATTAACAACCCAACACTGGTTGTCAAGTGGTATGGTGGAGACAAACAACACCATCATCATCAACATTTAACATCTGTTTTCCATACTGGCATAGGTTGGACAGCTTAACAAGAGATGGCAAGGCCAGGGGCTGCACCAGGTTTTGGCTTAGTTTCTACAGCTGGATTCCCTTCCTAATGTCAACTACTTTACAGAGTGTACTGGATGATTTTTACTGGGTGTAAAAGTGCCCAATAAAATAAGTACCAGACTTAAAAACTATTATTAGGGTCTATTTGTTCAGGTAAGCCTTCATGGTGGTACACCAACATGGGCATAGTCCAATGACAAACACAAGTAAAACAAAGAAGATAACAGCAACATAACAAACTAAGAAATACTAGAATACTAGAATAAGATTTTCACATCAGAATTACATAGTCAACATCTTACTGTGAACAATAATAGGTCTTGTTTCATGAATTCAAATGAAAAGTTAAAGAATGAAAAAAAGCAGCAATGAAATACCTTAACAAAATCAGTCTCCTGAGGATCCATCCTTCCATTCATATTAACAACTTCATCAAGATGAGGAGAGTCATCACCAACCAGCAGCATAGTGCGGCATCTGAAAGATTAAAAAAAACACCATATTGTTGTATTATAATCCTATAAATAATTCATTCTACTAAAGGGACAAGGCCTGAAATTTTGAGAGATGAGGCTGGTTGATTACACTGATCTCAGTGCTTGACTAGTATTTATTTTACTGACCCTGAAAGGATGAAAGCAAAGTCAACCTCAGTGGAATTTGGACTCAGAACATAAATCTGGAAGAAATGTCACTAAACATTTTGTCCAGCATGCTGACAATTCTGCAGCTTACCACCTTGATTCTGTAACTAATTATAAAATATTAGAATATTGTAAGCAAGTTCAATCGTTAGAAAGAACCATGTATAATTCCAGGGTCTTATAATCATACTTCGTGACTCAAAAGAGAAGTAATGAAGGTGGTAGAAAGAAAAGCTTGTACAGAATAAAGTAATAATTCTCGAGATGAAGTCTTTGTTTCTAATAAAGCATAGGGGCTGCCCAAATGGTATATTTGTGAAGTCAACTAAATGATAAATATGTCACAAAGAAATATTTTCCTTCTTTTTTTTTTTAATATTTGAGAAAGATTTTGACAAGATTCCATGCTCAACAGTCAGGTAAGCAATAAGAAAGCTCTGTGTAGATATATGTGTTGTGAGCTCACTTCAATTAAGTAAATAAGAGAGTGATCATTAAAGATCATGATTACTGAGAAATTTACTATATGCTAAGTTATTCCCAAATGTCTATTCTCAACACATTTCTTTTCATTGTAGAACGCTAAAATGTAACATATTCTTTCTTGACCTCCTACTTCCAGGACACCATTAAATGGTATCATCAAAGGAATTCATGACTGATTGCTTATTGAGGCCTATTGCAAAATCTATAAAAGGGTTTAAAAGAGTATGCTTTAGTTCACCTGTTCATTGTATGGGCCAAATACTTAGAGAACAACAGAAAAATGGATCTTGAATAATGTGCAGAAGAAGGTAAGCATGCAATATACTGTAGATTGTCCAAAAACTGGCTAAGTAAGTAAAATCCTTAGCTGGTGACTGGAGAGAGATGCTGCCCTCTTAGCCAATACACAGCTGTGGGTGTTGCTGAATGATGGACTCTGGTGATGATGCTATTCCATGTTTTCTGATCCATGGCACTGGCCTTAGCAAGAAGTGTGTTTTTGAATTGATGAGATATAACAGAGGCATAAGAGTGGCTTACATAGTAATTGTACATGAACTGAAGATCATTAATTGTATGGCAGGCACCCAAAACATAGAAATAATCTGGTGATGCATTTTTACTAAATCTAGTGATAACTTAGTAACTAAAGTTAGAAGAACGTGTGGAACAAGTCTTGGAAACAAAACGTTTGTTTTCATACAAAAGATACAACAAATGGTAATGAATACTAAAAAATCTAAAATGGTTGCTTAGATATCAACATTATTGTCTGTCTTCCACGCCAGCATGGACTGGGTGGTTTGACAGGATTACAGGTCATAGCACTGTGTCATGCTCAAATGTCTGTTCTGCCATGGTTTCAATAGCTGAATGCACTTCCTCACATCTATCACTTTACAGAGTGTGGTGGGTGCTTTTTTTTTATGTCACTGGCACTAGTGAGGTCACCAAGTAGCTCACAAGACAAGACCTCTTGAGTGAAAGGGTGTAGTATTGAAGAAGGTGGCTTATGCCAAGTTTTGATAGAGGGATGGGAACAGGTGTCTTTTTGTAGAGGAGATATATGGCTAACCCAGCTGGAAAAACAGTTTAGTGTTTTCTATTGGATAAGCTATGTGTGTGTGTGTGAGAAAGATTGAGCACAAGGGAGTTGAAGAACTAGTTGGACAAAGAGATTAGCTAAGGATATACTAATATTAGTATGAAATATAATCTGAATAAATTATATAGGCCATATTCAGAAAGTGATAGGAGTTAGCAGTTAAAGGGTACCACCAGTGGAGGCAAATTAAGGAAATATTTTAAAGAAATAGTTAGAACAGACAAAAGAGGAGATAAAGAGTCACAGTAAACAGGGCTGAAATGCATAAAGAAATACAATCCATATAATCCTTTTTACTGTAGGCACAAGGCCTGAGATTTTGGGGGAAAGTTAAGTCAATTACATCGACCCCAGTACTCCTTTGGTTCTTAATTTATCGACCTTGAAAGGGATGAAAAGCAAAGTCAACTTCAGTGGAATTTGAACTCAAAACGTAAGAACAGATAAAATGCTACTAAAAATTTTGCCTGACATGCTAACGCTTCTGCCAGCTTGCCATATACAACCCATATAAAAAGAAAACAAAGATTCTTGACACTTACTTTACATTCTTCACAGTGTTCCTGCGAATATTATCCAGTTCTCGGATCAAGCCAAGATCAGTTCGTCTGAAATAGAAGAATAGAAAAGAAATATAACTTTGCTAAACTTTATCCAATTTATGGATTCTTAATGAAAGTTTAAAAAGTTTAAAAGTATCTACCTCAGATAAGATTCTATGAATAATGCCAGGTTTTGTGGATTAATAGCTTTGATGCAGTCCTTGTACACATTGACTAGATCATGGTTTTCCCATCGAGTTTTCTAGGTAAAAACAATAATTATATGAAATAATAATTTTGTATATTAACACAATCATATAAAATAATAAAACAATAACAAAGGCCACAAACGTTCGGTTACGAGTAAAGTCAATTTAATCAACATCAATACTTGTGCTTCTTGTATTGACACTGAGGGATGAATGATAAAGTTAATTCCAATTAAATTTGAACTCATAATGCAAAGGGACATAACTATATATCACAAACTGCTCCACCAGTTTACTAGCTGTCCAATGCCTTAACCTTTTAGCATTCAGATTATTCTGTCAAATATAATGCTTATTTATGCATATTGTTTTTGATATCTTAGAGCTTTTGATATGTGATAGTCTATTGTAGAAGAGGTGTGAGAGGCTGGATTGGGATGGCTTGAACATAAAAAAGATACAATATTTTGGTCGGATATGGCCAGTTTAAATGCTAAAGGGTTAACAATCATATGGTGGATGGTAGAATTGTTAGAGTGTCTAAGAAAATCCTCTGAAACATTTAGATACGATCCGCTACATTGGGTTCAAATTTGCCTTTCACCCTTCTGGGGACTGATAAAGTGCCACTGAAAGTAAAGAGGTTGGGTTAATCAACTATACTTTCCACTAAAATGTGTTACTTGTACCAATGATGAAAATCAATAAAAATAATGATTACTTATTGAGGAGGTAGACCACACATTTACAGTTGAAAGGAATGGGATAATGTTACAGTTATGGCTTTTGTTAATTATGCTTTAGCTTGATTACATCAACTCCAGTGCTCAACTGGTACTTATTTTATCAACCTTGAAAGGATGAAAGGTGAAGTCAACCTTGGTGGAATTTGAACTCAGAACATAAAGACGGACAAAATGCTTCTAAGCATTTTGCCCAGTGTGCTAACGATTCTGCCAGCTAGTTGCCTTATTCCCCAAAATAATAATGAGGTCTTACATTATGAGCACAGGGCAACCATTTTGTAAAGGGAGAGGATTAGATGATTGGACTCAACTTCAGAATCATTATTTAACAACCATTTTTCCATGCTGACATGGGTTGGACATTTTGTTAGGAACCAAGATGCCAGAACATTGCACACCAATATCTGCTTTAGCATGGTTTCTAAAAGTGGATGCCCTTTTACAAGTGGATGCACCAATCACATCACAATGTGCTAAATGCTTTTCTTTTCTTGGTGATACCAACACTAGTGAATTCACCAAATACTCACAAGACAAAACCCCTCAAAATGGGGTACCAAATATGAATATATTTGATATTTATTTTGTCAAATCCAGAGAGCTGAAAGACAATGCTGCAATCTTTCTCCCACTGGATTTGAACTCAGAATGTAACGCACTGTAGCTAAACACCACTATGTATTTAGTTAGGCACTCTATCAATTCTACTAGTTTGCCACTTATTAACCACAATGATACTAATATCACATTTTCTTGGTACCATTATTGACATTTTGTTTATTGATTATGCTTAAGATATTCAGGAGTACAACATACCTTTCCGAACCAATGCCACAAGAGATACTCTTCAGTAAAGTTTGTCATTTGACCACTAAACAAATACCACATGTTCATCTATAATGTCAAAGAAAACAAAAATAGATTAAATACATTACACAGTGGGTTTAAGGGGTTAAAAACTGTCAGTGAATGTAACAGACAAAATTCCAAGTACAAAGAAAAAAAAGACTTAGAATACCCATTATCATAAAGTAGAAAACTTTTATACAAGTTTGTATTTGAATAACAAATTTTTGGTTTCATTTGATTTTTTGTAACTGATACAAGGCCATGCACGCACACACACACACACACACACACACACACACCACACACACACACACACACACACAACAGGGCAAAAATATAATGAGGTGAATCAGACCAGATCCAGAAAGTGGCCTGGTGATTTTCATGATGGATATTTGTACTCACTTCCTTAAACTTAGAGGAAACATAGCTCAATGCCCAAGTAAACAGAATGATCATGACTCAAGACATTTTGATCACAGGTCTGCTCAGTTAGTGTAGACCTAAGGTTAAATGATAACTACCCCATTAATCTGATGGGGATTGCAAAGATCATGGGTACTGCTTCTCACCTCATAGAAAATAACAAAATTAATTTTTTAAGGGAAAAAGAGCTAATTTCTAGTTTGTGAAAAATATCAACATCAACAAAAACAACAATAAAACTTACTTTTTGGTAGCCCCATTCTATCCATCCAGGAGCATCACAAGTGGGATTAATCACCACCAACGAATCAACAAAGCTTGGGTGACACAACTGGAATGGCAATTAGGAACAGAGTCATATTATACGATTTAATAACAAAAAAGAGTAAAGCAGATAATTATAAATATATAAATAATGACAATCCAAATTTTCTTGGAAATAAGTGAAATTAGAAGTTAATAATTCATATTAATAATTAATCAATATACATATGCTTCAGAATGTAACTTCAGTTGAGTACAAAGTGGTAATAGGAAATTAAAATGACAAAGGAAGGAACGATTAGGTTATGAACTTAATTAGCTCACAGCCGTTTCTGCTATAAGATGCAATACACTCATAGTTGAGTGCTTGGGCATTACTCTACAGCTTCATCAAAGTTTCAAACATGAAGTGCAATAAACTCTGATGAAGCTGCATTCCACCTTATAAGCAGAAATAGTTATAAGCTAATGAAATCCATAGTTATTAATTCTTTTGTCATTCTAATTTCTTAATCATTCAATATTCCGACATTAAACAGAATAACTTCATCATGGACCATATTAGACATATGATAGCATGCCTCCATGAGGACCCATTGTCAGTAGATTTTGCGAGGGACATTCTCCTTCTTGGTAATGGTGAAGTTCCAGAAAACGGAAATGAAGATGATGACATAAGTAACATTTGCACAATAGCCAGTACTATCCAGAGTCTTCAGGATCAGCTCTTCCCAGAAAAGATTGCTTGATAAATGGTGTATGCTCTAAGAATTATTCCCAAAAATTTGTGTCCCAGACTCAAACTGCTCAAGACGGGTACCCACTGTATAGGCATAGGAAGTCATGCGACGGAGGCTTAACCTTAACCATAGGGAAATTTGAAGTTGACAATAGATGGATAGTACCTTACTGTCCGCTTCTTTCAAAGACATTTAAAGTGCATATCAACGTTGAATTTTGCAATTCCATCAGATCAATCAAATATATCTGCAAATACATTAATAAAGGGTCCGATGCCGCCATGTTTGGCCTCCAAGGCATTAACCAACATGATGAAGTAATGCAATACCAGGCTGCACAGTACATAAGCAGCAATGAAGCGTTTTGGCATATGTTCGGTTTTCCAATACACAAAAGGTATCCTGCCGTTGTTCAGCTTGCTGTTCATCTGGAAAATGGCCAAAGAGTGTATTTCAGTGAAGTCACTACTGCCCAGGTAGCACAGGCTCCATCAGACAATACACTTACTGCATTTTTTAAACTTTGTCAGGTTGATCCTTTTGCACGGACACTCCTTTACTCCCAGGTTCCATCTTACTACACCTGGAACAAGATGTGGAGGAGAAGGAAGACAGGTAAAACTGTTGAAGTGCACAAAGGCATTAAGTTCGATGATTGCCTTGGGTATGTTTATACAGTGCACCCAAATCAGACTGAATGATTTCATCTCCGTCTTCTTTTACATGAAGTAACAGGCCCAACTTGCTTTCAGGATTTAAGAACTATGGATGAAAATGTTTTTGCAACATACAAGGAGGCATGTTAACAGCGCGGTCTTCTTGAAGATGACAGGCAGTGGCAAGCCTGCTTATCAGAGGCTTGTGTATCCAACTCGCCTGGAAGCCTCAGGACACTTTTTGCTGTTATACTGCACAACTGTGCACCCAATAGTCCGTATTCTTTGTGGCTTCAATTTAGGAATGACCTGTCTGAGGACTTTAGGCGAGCCGCTCAGTTTCGATTCCCTACTTTAAACATAGGTTTCACCGATACAATATACAACCTAGCGCTGATTGAGACTGAAAACAAGACTTTAGCTTTAGGCGGTAACGTAATGACCACTTAGGGCTTCCCCCCACTGCAAAGCCTACCTCAAATGATCTCCCTTCTAAGATTGTTCAGGAATATTAAATATTAATATTATACCACCGAATATTAAAAACAGTATGCTAATAAATCTCAAAACAACTTTTATGACATCTACACAATAATAAAGTCTAAATAAATATACTTACACTGTATCTAACCAAAATATTGGCTCCAGTACCAACACCAAATCCTATAATCCTTCTTAAGCTGAAATAGTGAAAAAAAAATTTATATCAATGCATGTGTGTACGTGAGTTTTTTTTTATATCTATTTTACTATATTTATATATATGTGTGTATATATGTGTATATATATATATATATATATATATATATATATATATATATATAGTAAAATAGATATATAAAAAAAGAGACCAGTGAATTTGTTGTGGGGTGTGGAAAATCCAACATTTCAGACAAAGTCCTTCAGGTAAAAGTTGACAGGAAAGAAATTAATGAGAGACAGCAGAAGATGCAAAACTCTGCTGTCTCACTAACTCCACTGCACTCTTTTTATTGATTTTACTAAATAATACAACCCTTGCTAACACCAGTCTCTTTGGAGTCTGTCCAATTTTGTTTGTGTGTGAATGCATGCGCATGCATGCATGCGCATGCATGCATGCGCGCACGCACACACACACACACACACACACACACACAAATAATAATATTTTTATTATTAATAGGGTTTATCTCTCTATGAGTTAAAGTTTATTTTGCTGTAAGACCTGGCATCAGAAGTGGATTCATTCATTTACAATATAAATCTAAACTTTATGAAAGATAACTCATGAAGACTCATGAAGAAAAAGTCGCAAAACACAAATAAAATAAATACGATAGAATTTTTTTTTAAATAAAGGCAGGAACTTGGGGTCAACTAATGTAAAGACATTTATTGTGGAGAACTTTCATTTTCAAAACCATCCAGAAAATGGAAAAATGAAGCAATACACATGAAATAAGTTTAGAAAAAAAGCCTTAATACAGAAGTTACAATGGATGGATCTTACAGGTTAATCAACCCAGTCTAAGAGATTAATACAATCAGGAAACAAAAACAAAGGTGCAACATTGAGAACATTTACACACACACATGTGTTTGTGCACATGTGTGTATATATATATATATATATATAGTTTGAATTTACAGAAAACAAAAGATCAACACAGGTGAAGGAACAAGCAGACACACACACTTATGTTTGTATTTACTATGAAAAAGAGAGTAAGACAGTAACTTCAAAGTGTTGCCAGTTGTGGATTTGTCAAACTACTGTTCTGGGTTTCCTAAGCTTTATATATTTTTGGTTCATCTTGTTAGTGGAGCTTGGTAGTCATGCCAACATTATAATTAGCAAAACTCCAGCCACAAAATGGTTTAGTAGCGTACTATTTGTGGTATATAAAAATCATTTGATTAGATGAATGGAAACACAGAGTAAAAATTATCTAAATTAATTACTAGAGTGTATGTACACTAACACACATGTCCACAGAAATATGCCTCTGTGTGTATGTGTGTATATATATATATATATATACACACACACACACACACACATACACACAAGTTTATGAAATACATATATATATACACACACACACAAGTTTATGAAAAAAAAATATATATATATATATACACACACACACAAATAAAATGGCAAGAATATACATAATCATATGTTTACCGGTGAGTATATATACAGGTGTATGTATGTATATATCATCATCATTTAACATCCATTTTCCATGCTGACATGTCTTAGGCAGTTTGACAGGAGCTGGCAAACCAGAAGACTGCACCAAGCTATATTGCCAGCTTTAACATGATTTTTATGGTTCAATGCCCTTCCTAATGTCAACCATATTACACAGAGTACTTAGTACTTTTTACATGACAGTAGTCAGATTACCACATGTACAACATCAGTTGTCAAGCGATGGTGGGAGGACAAACACAGACACACAAACATATACATATATACAACAGGCTTCTTTCAGTTTCCATCTACCAAATCGACTCACAAGGCTTTGGTCAGCCTGAGGCTATAGCAGAAGACACTGGACCCAGAACCATGTGGTCAGGAAGCAAGCTTCTTACCACACAGCCACGCCTGTGCCTACATATACAGGGTGGCCACAAAGTCGCACACCAAGGGAGATATTAAGTATGCTTTATTAGCAATGGAGTAGGTAATCCATTACAAATGTTCAATCTCTACCCCCATCCAATATTATATATATATATATATATATACACACACATACACGACTGATTTCTTTCAGCATCTGTCTATCAAATCCACTCACAAGGCTTTGGTCAGCCCAAGGCTATAGTAGAAGACACTTGCTGAAGGTGCCCAAAGTGTGTATGTATGTGTGCGCGCGTGCGCGTGCGTGCATGCGTGTGTGTGTATATATATATATATATATATATATATATATATACACATAGTTAATCCAAACATGAACAAAGAGAAAACACAACAACGCAAAGACATGAAACAAGTATAGTGTTATTGAACGCTCAGGAAAAGAAAGAAAAAAGGAGGATTTAACGTTTCAAGCAGAGCTCTTCGTCAGAAACATAGAAAAAGGAAAAGTCCAAGGAAGGGAAGACAGAGAAAGAAAATCACCAACGATACACACACGGTCACATATTGAAAAATGTATATATATAAATATATATGTATATGAATATATATACGCACACATATACATATATACACAGACACACACATATATAGACACACACACATATATACATACACACACACACACATATATACATACACACATATATACATATACACACACACACACATATATACATACACACACACATATATACATACACACACACACACACACACACATACACACACACACATATATATATATATGACACACACACGTATATACATACACACACACACATATATATATATATATATATACATATATGGAGGAGGGATGTATAAACACACATTTATGCAATCTGCCTAACACTAATCAAAGACTCGAGTGTACAAAAATGAAAGACTCAAGTATATTTTTAATCAAATATATGGCATCTAAAATGCTTTGTTCATGCTTAACCCAACTGGCAACTTTCAGACCATTTCAAATTTCCGCTATTAACAAAAGCCTCCACATAGACATGGACACAAGCCAAGAGTGACTGCCTCAATAAAACTATGCAGTAGGAAACACGCTCCATTGTTGCAGTGCAATGGTAGTATGTTTGCAAGCAATGTTTACTCTGTTATCAAAGCACTGCCTTTTTTTAGTTTAATCTAATTGATTTGATAGTGTTTAACAGGCTTCCAAATATTTATTTATTTTATCATTATTCCTACCACCATCCTTTATTAGATGCAGCGTATTGATTTGCTTACTAGAAAAAATTTTTTGTGGCTAAATGAGACTGCAAAAGATTTAGTTAGTGTTTGGTGGTGAGCAGCTTATAAGTAGTTTGATTTCAATAGAAAAACAACAACAATAATAATAATAATAATTCTTTCTACTACAAGCACACAGCCTGAAATTTGGGGGAAGGGGGCTAGTAGTCAATTACATTGACCCCAGTATTTATCTGGTACTTCTAATAATCCTTTCTACTGGAAGCACAAGGCCTCAAATTTGGGGGAAGGTCATTACATTGACCCCAGTGCGTAACTGGGTAACTGGTACTTATTTAATCAACACCGAAAGGATGAAAGGCAAAGTCAACCTCGGCAGAATTTGAACTCAGAATGTAAGGACGGACAAAATGCCACTAAGCATTTTGCCTGACATGCTAACAAATCTGCCAACTCACCACCTTAAAAATAATATAATAATAATAATAATAATAATAATAATAATAATGGTTTCAAATTTTGGCACAAGACCAGCGAATTTGGGGGAAAGAGTAAGCTGATTACATCAATCCCAGGGCTTAACTGGTACTTGTTTTATTGACCCAAAAGGATGAAAAACAAAATCAACCTCAACAGAGTTTGAACTCAGATCATAAAGACAAACAAAATACTGCTAAGCATTTTGCCTGATGTACTAACAATTTTGCCAGCTCACTGCCTTAAAAAAAACACAATACTACTAATAATAATAATAATTTAAAATGCATTTTCCATGCTAGCAGGAATAGAATGGTTTGACTGAAACTGGCAAGTCAGAAGACTATACCAATCTTTGCTTATGTCTTTGTAGGGTTTCTACAGCCAGGTGCCCTTCCTAATAATGATCCTATAAACTACAGACACAAGACCTGAAATTTTTGAGGGGAAGTGGGGATGACTGATTACATCAACCCCAGTACTCAACTGGTACCTTATTTTATCCATCTGGAAAGGATGAAAGGCAAAGTTGATTTTGGAAGAATTTGAACTCAGTATGTTAGGAGCCAGAAGTGCTAAGTATTTTGTCTGGAGCAGTAAAAATTATGCCAGCTTGCTGCCATAATGATAATAGTCACAAATTTTGGCACAAAGTCAGCAATTTCAGGGGAGAGGATAAGTTGATTACATCAACACCAGAGTTCAACTGGTACTTATTTTATCAACCCCAAAATGAAGAAAGGCAGAGCCAAATAATAATAATAATAAATAATAATAATAATAATAATAATAACAACAACAACAACAACACGGCCAGAATAGATGCTTAGAAAGATTTTTTTGTGGATAGATGAATTCTGATATGAATTATAATTGTTTTGTATTAAATACATTGTTTATATTGGGTCATCCCATAAATAATGTGTTTTTTTTTTATACTTCTTTCGTTTTTCAAAATTAAGATAAACCAAGTTCTTTTTTAATCTAAAATTTACTCTCATTTTCTACAATGTTCTTCCATCTATCTGGTAGACTTGCAGGGCCCCTCTTCCAAAATTCACTTACCCATAGCAAAAAACACTCCCCCAGTACTGTTCTAACTTCATCTACAGAATTCATATTTTTTCCATCCAAATGATTTTGGAATAAATGATAATCAGATGGGGAAATGTCCAGCAAATATGGTGGGAGAGGGACATCGTTTCCCATTCAAGCTGCTGCAGCCTTTGGAATGTCATTCTTGCCGTGTATGGCCGAGTGTTAACCTGATGGAAGAACACCTTTCGTCTGGAAACCAACGATGGTCCTTTTTCTTCTCGCACTGACTTAAGCCACTCAAGCTGTTCTGAGATCTCTTTTGTTATCGTTTGGTTTGGGTTTATAAGTTCAAAGTGGACTTAACCTTTCATAGCCCACCAAACAGATAACAAAACCTTACGTGGGTGAAGACCTTCTTTAGCCTGGGGTGCCAGTGTTTCTCCTTTCCCTACTCATTGTCTTCGGCGCTTTGACATTTTAATAGAGAACCCATTTCTCATCACCAGCAGTCTCTGCATGCGATTAGACTTGGAAAGTTTGTGAGGAACCCATTGACCCAATTTGCTGACTTTTCTGATGGCACGCAGGAGTCAATGAATGGTTGAATGACCGAATCCAAGCTTCTCTGCTGGTTCCTCAACAGTTACAATGGGATTTTATTCCACCAGGGTTTGCACGACATCCTCCAGGACTAGGCTGTAGTTTCCAGTTCAGAATTTCTGGAACTGGCTTACGCATATTGTCTGATCCCCATATACTGCATTAATATTCCTCACACTTTCTGTTGCATTGTTGCCTTTATTGAACTCATAAAGCAAAATATGCTGAATATGCTCCTTTATCACTTCCATTATAGCTTTGAAAAAATAACTGTTAAAATCGGACTGCACTCTTCAAAACTTGCACTAAGAATAATCAGGTAGTTTATACTGTCCCCCTATGACTTTTAGTTCATGTAATTGAAAAAAACCACATTATTTATGGGGTGATCCAATAATTAGTTTAAATTCAATAAAGAAGGAGGGGAGAGAAGAAGGTGGAGAAAGAAAGAAAAAGAAAGAGAGAGAAAGAAAGAAAGGGAAAGAAAGAAAGAAAGAAAGAGAGAGAAAGAAAGAGAGAGAGAGAGAGAGAAAGAAAGAAAGAAAAAGAAAGAAAGAAAAAAGAAAAAAGAAAGAAAAGGAAAAAGAGAGAGAGAGAAATAAAAAGAAAGAAAGAAAAAGAAAGAAAGATGATGAGGATTTGCTAATGCATTGTCTGAGTCGATGTTTGATATTGTCAAGCAATAACCTTTAGTTAATTTTAAGTCCAATGAAGAGTTTCTTCCCTTGCATCAATCTTTTCTTTCTCTTTTTATTTATCTAACTCAAGCGCATTGTGACGACGACAGAGTCCAAGGTTGTTTTGCAGGTTGAAGTGGAAAGCCTTATCTAGGTAATGACCAAAATTATTCCAGTTTGGTAAGAAACATTTATGATCAGGTTTTAGAAGTGACAGTGTGTCTGTCAGATATACGTTTAGACTTAAGAAACTTGTTGCAGAAATACTCAAAAATGGCATTACAACAGCAGTTAATATTGGTAGAGTAACATTTTGGTTATAGACAAAGGGAGATGTGCACACTGAAGTTGCCAGAGATTATGACTTCTGACACAGGTGAGATAGACTATGTTTCCTCCATGGAGGAGTTTCTGGGATTGGTGGAGTTTATCTTTCTTCAAGCTAAGCTCTTGAGAAGATCTGAACCACACACTAAACCCTTTTGGTGCTAATTTGCCAGAGACCAACAATAATCCTGATACAAATTCACTGTTTTAAAATGTTCTAAATTGAAATCTTCCACCGAAATTTCATGTTAATTTATATTCCAAAAACACAAATTTAATAAGAACACAATGACTTTAATAAATTCTTCATTGGTTTCAAAATTAATTGAAACAAAGAGTATTTCAACAGAAATATGGTAACAAAAGGGTTAAATCTAGTGTGCTGTTTATCAAGTACACAGTGTTTGTGCGGCTAACAGTATTGTATTCTAATAGTATACATTTTCCTACAGTCCCTAAATACTACTCCTGCAAATAGTCTCTATAATTAAAACTATAATTAAAAGGTTTTCATCAAATGCACAGAGTAAGGTTGGTGACAGCATTAAAACATGCATCTTCCACATTAGCTTAGCAAAGTGTAACATTATTGAATGATTGAATGGATGGATTTTGTCTTGTTTCTGCCACAATCACATCATGAGAAAATATATAGTGTAACTCTAGTCCGGCTATGACCATGACAATGTATTTGACAACTAGCTTCAGATAAGATGAAACAAAATCAAATGTTGCCATCATTACTATATCTGTTGCATTATATTGTATAATATGCTTTCTGTCCTTGGGTAGCAACTGCCATTTCCTATTTGCTTACACCTAAACAGTATGAAAAAAAAATGGCTAATATTTCCTTCAAACTTTGTTTTTGTTACAATTATTCAAACCCCAAAGAATTCCTCTCAGCATATGGTTATGATGCTCCCCCACCACTCCTGCTCATGATCATAGATGCACATATTGTCAGCGATTAAGGGACATGCACAAGTGGCTACGGTCAAGCAAGTGACAAGCAAATCTATGGTCCTGGGCAGAATATTTGTTATAACGATATTTCTGCTTCAGCAATTCAGCACTGAACCTGTCTGGAATGTAATGGAAAACAAGCCAGTTTCAAAACATTGATGTCCAGGTCACAAAAGCAAAGTTTGAAGGGAATAATAATCGTTTCTGATTTCTAAACAGAAGTAAATAGGAAATAACATTTATTGACCAAAAAAAAATAAAATTGTTACACAGCATTATATATCATTATTGTATCTATTGCAACAACAACACTTGTAAGGAGTGAAACATTAAAAAAAAAATTGTAATTATTCTGAACTTTAAAAAAAATGTTATAATGGTATCAACAAGAGTCTAATTTGAATAATAAAATAAGAGAGAAATAAGGAAGTATTATTTAAAATAGTCACACACCAGTAATAAGAAAAAGAAACAACACTTACTTGTAATGCTCGACAACATGGTGGACAGCATCAGCAAGTTGCTCCATGGTAGGATAAGAATAGCTAGAAAAAGAGATAGAGGCTAGAGTATTTTATCTAAAAAGAAATGTCATACACAAGACACATCTCAGATGAACAAATTGGTTTTAACAACTAATTACACATCTATTAACAACACATTGAAATCTTCTTTCTTCATTTTTATACATAAAATTGTATTTTAAATCCATGGATATTTTAAACAGTAGATTATTTTATGTTATAAACATTAATACAATTTAACTTAATTCTTGATGCCAGCAATTTATGTTATGTACTTTCCCCTCATTCAGCCCTGCTAAATTATTCATTTATGTTGTAACACAAAGAAAGAGCATAAAGAATTTAGATTCTAAGCAGCTGACAGAGGATCTAACACCAAACTGAAGAATATATATATATATACATATATATACATATACACACACACACACAAATAGAAGTCAATTTTAATAAAGAGTGTTTTGATATTTCTTTCTGTAACAGTATGTGTTATACTTTCAGTAAGCATTTATCTAATGAAACTGAATGGTGGAAAAAGAAAATTTGTTTAAATATTTGGCATCAGATAAGCAGCAATGAAGAAATATTTCTAAAGTATTGCTAGAAAACTTGAATTCTTAATATATAATAAATAACCTAATGAATAGGCCTTCCTTTTTTTACAAGCTTTAAGAAAATGCATTATTTTAAATACTTAATGTTTAATTTTTTACCATTAAAAACTTTTACTATATATATATATATATATATATATATATATATATGTATGTATGTATGTATTAGTTGTAAATAATTTTCAAAATATATAATTTAATCATATCAGTACACTAAATCATTCTATATACAAAAAATATTCAATATAAAAATTAAAAGAACAAAAATATTCAAATGCAGTTTGCAACAAAATCTGAAGAGAGTGAGTGCATTGTTTGAAAAAAAAATATAGAAGCAAATTCTTTTCATTTTTTCTTTCTTTTTTTTTTTGTTTCAATCATTTGTGGCAGGCGATTCAAGTCAATCGAATAATAAGACTCATTAGCAACTGATGTGCATCAAATGAGACTAAACTCATCGAGCTGTTCTAGAAGAACAGCTAGACATTTTTACAAAATACAAACTAAAGTGCGGAAAGAAAATTAAAATAAAATGAAAATAAAAACTGAACTAGTAACTGAACACCGAAACTAAATTGGTAGAAAAGAGAAACAGAAAATCAGATTTTAAACAGTTAAGAAACAAAAGACAGGAACTATATTACTATGAAGGTAGCTAAATTCTTCTCATATCAAATAAGTATAGGCACTGATATTGTGATGATATAAAAGAGTAACAACTGATATTTGTTACCTAAAACTGTTATATGGAAGATAAAGAATTATTCTTGACACAACTGAATGGATCACTAATCAAATTACTGTTTAATTTGAACATTACTGCCTAACTGACATTTACAGTTCTTAGCTTACTTCTTTAAAAATTTGTGAGACATAAAGCAAATGATAATTGTTTTTCTATCATTTTGCCAAAATATTCAGAAACAAAATTCATGAATAAAAACAGAGAAAACATTAAAAAAACAAAACGAAATGCAATTAGATGAGAAAATTACACCTAGACAACTCATCTTATACTGTTATTTAAAAGAATAAAGTTCTCTTTTTTATTTTATTTTTAATCATTACTTAGAGTTTCTTCAGAATAAAACAGAAAAAAAATGTAGCAAGAGTAAAACAAATAAGAGAGAATTAATTGTAGTTGGCAGGAAGTTTTGGAAACTGGATGACTACAACATAAAGTGATACATTTGAAAATTAACAGGCGAGTCAACACATGAGCTGGCTTTTTAAAAAAGACACTGAGTGAAGGGGATCTGCATAAAAAAAAGGGGGAACAACAGTACAACAGTACAAAAATTAATTCATCCATATAGAGGCATTCAATTCCATTCCCTATTCAAGGCTACTGAAGTCACTGCAGTTGACAATAAATACCTGCTGCCTTAGTTGCTGTCATTGAAAGGGTCACAAAAAACCTATCTACAATCTCACACTTGTAACAGAAAGTGAAATGATTGTCTTCAATGTCATATTTCAAAGGGAATATTCCAAAGAGTCAGCCTATCTGGGTTTACTTTGGCTCTAAATCCACTGTCAGGTTCTTTTATGCGCAAGGGTATACAACAAGATACACTAATATAATCCATAAATTCTTTGAAGACGATATAAAGATCAATACTTGAAATATTTACAATTCTGATAAACAGTATGATTTATTGACAATATTCTCTGCTGATATAGGGATGCAATTTGACCAAAAGAAATGTTCAGATTTGATGGCTGGATATGGAAAAATAACCTCAAACCTTTGCATCAATGGTTTCTCTATTTCCTCTGTTTCCACACTAAGAGTGCTACAAATAACTAGGTTTTGATGAAATATGATGCAAAGGTGCTATGAACAGAGATAAAGCAACCAAAGAACATTATACCAGATTTAAAAATATAACAATCAAAGCTTTCCTCTTGCAACAATATTCCTCAATCATTTGCAGTAACAGTATTGATATGGAGCAAAAGCTGACTAATCTGTAGAGGAAATCCATGACATCAACAGAAGACTTCCATAGTAACAGTGATATTTATAGACTTTATCTTGGAAGAAAAAAGGGAGGAAAATGATAAGGGATAATTTGGAAAGCACCTGCTAAACAGCAGCAGCAAAAATACATCTACCAAGTGAACAAAAGTAAAGCAAAAAAACATACTGCAAATCAGCAGTAAACATCCCAAGAAGTAACTCACTTCCTGATGACCATTCTTCTGAGATTAGAACTGCAGGATTAGTATCTGCAACAAAGACCTGAAAGACAAACACTCAGCATACCACAAAAATCTAATGTATGGTTTTGTTTCCTAGAAATTTAAGAAGGATGATAATATTAACATGAAGAGTAGCTTCTCTTGGACTCATGACTATTACATCACATCACATCTCAAAGATTAGACTCTTGCAATCCAGGAGTATCTAATGTACAAAATACAAAAGTGATAGTGAAGCCTCTAAACCACCAAGATGCAACCAAATATTTCAATTACACCACAATTCTGTGGAAATGTGATCAGTAACTGACCAAATATGTCGTCAAGGCTACTTGCTATTGCAACAGATGTTATTGCTAAAACAATACACAGTGCTGTCTGTAGGAAAGACTATACAGGACAAATATAAAACATGTCCAACTTATCAAATGCATACACAAAAGTACAAGGTATAGTGGAGGAACAAGTGCAAACATAACATGTCTGATGTAGTTATTTGGGATTGATAAGAGAAAGCTTGTACAATCATAAAGGTCAGCCACCTGGTGGGTGTGAATGTCTCTTTGAAAATCAGAGATAAGGAGAATATTTAAAAGCAACAGCTTCAAAACTTATTGTTACTCTACTCTGATTCCACATTTATACCAGTACTTCTAGCCTAGTGGTGCACCGTCTCTTCTCTCTGCCTTTCTACCATTATTACAATAGGTTGTACTCCTTGGAGCTGCTGGGGTCATACCACCGCCATGCAAGTATTCTTGTCTGATTCACCTATCCTCCTCTCATTTATCTAATTAGGTTTCCCTGTTCTGTATTATGAGCTGTAATAACTTCCTATCATATATCATGGTTAACTAACAAAGATGCTGTGTGTCCAGAGCAGCAATTTGAGTCATGAAGTTTACATTGAAAGTGATTTAGAATGCCTCAATAAGGCAAGTTAGAAATCTTCATTATCGTTATTTAATGCCCACTTTCCAAGCTTGCATGGATCAGATAGAATTTGCTGGGGCAGATTTTCTATGGCTGGATACTCTTCTTGTCTCCAATTCTCACCTGTCTCCAAGCAAGTTAATATTTTCCCATAGCTAGACATGTTTTTCACAGAAGACTAGAAACAAACAACCTCATTTGTAAGATGATGATGTTCATTTACAACCATTACATAATGCCTAGACAAGAATACATACAAACACACAAGCATAAATATATAAATCAGAAATGGAAAAACAAAACAAAACAACTAAACAATTATATATTCAATTCAATTTAAATATTTTATACAAACAAATAACACATCTCTTAAAATATTTAAATTGAATTGAATATATAATTGTTTAGTTGTTTTGTTTTGTTTTTCCATTTCTGATTTTATATACTAATAAACTAATATGTTTATTTTATTTACCTATTGAAGTAACATTGTTATTGATATAGGTAATATAAACCAGTAAATTCTTCAGATATTTGATATCCCTTAGGTGTATTTACACCTAGCTAAACTGTTATTTCGAAGGTACTGCGCAAGTGAAAATATATAGGGAAGGGGATTTGAAAATGCAAAGGTCTTTTAAAGATGGGTTCCTTTTAGTTTCTGTCAGCCAAATCCACTCAGAAGGTTTTGGCCAGTCCAGCACTATAGTAGTCACTTGCCCAATGTGTTGCACATTGGGACTACACCCAAGATGACATGGTTGGAAAGTAAGCTTCATACCACACATCCATGCCTTTGCTTAAGCCACTTCTGTGCTTGGATAACTAACACTCAGGCACAGGTGTGAACACCTTCAATCATAATGTTGAAGTACTGAAGACAAGAAGAGAAATTGTATGGAATATTGATCTATTGATTATATAGATTATTGACTGATCTATTTTATGTAAGATGTTATGTGAATATTTTTAGTGAGCAGAAGAAAACAAATTTCAAGAAAAATTAAAACTTGCAGTTGAAACTATACAAACTGAAAGATTATGATATATTACCAAAAAGAAAACAATAAAGATCAAGAAGAAAAAACAATAGCCAAGAATCTGATTGGCATTGAATATAGCATGATTAAAATTATATAGAAGACTGGCCTAATTCATGAGCCAAAGAGTGAGCAGCTCAAATATGATGAAATGTCTGTAAAATAAATTCCTTGGCAGTTGCTGGTCTTTTGTCACCTTTACTCAGGCCCACTTGATACACTTATCCCTCTTCCTTTTCTCACCCTGTTCTGTCCACTCATCTACCATATCCTGTATTAACTATTACATACAGGTGTTCCTCCTAAAAATGTCATCCCTCTTCAAATTTCCTCTTTGCCCATGTTTTTCCCCTCAGTCACTAACTTGCAACTATTTAAAATGGATAATCAACTGTACTGATTTTACTGGTTCTAGATGAGGAACTTGCAATAAAGGCTATAGGCGCAGCCATTTCTGCCAGACAAAACCATTCATAAAAATATAAGCAATTACACTATTTAAGAGAGAGAGAGAAAGAAAGAGACAGGTGTACATGGGCAAATGCAAGCACAGAGCTTTTCTATTATACAAAGGAATTTAAAAAAGCAAAACAAATCACAAGTTATAGTCTCTAGAATAAAGTAAACAAGTAAACAAATATGGAGAATTAATTGCAGTTGAGGAATGGTGAGAGGAACACTTGAGCATTTTATCAACACTATTGAGATAAGGACAATCTAATTACAGAGTATAAATGAAAGGTCATACAGAAGACTTAGGAATGATTATACTAGAAATAGAAAAACAATTTTGTTTACATCTTGAGACAGGCTAAAAATATTAAACTCACTTACAGAAGTACTTCTCTAGTGGTCGGCAAAAGAGGTTTTTTTTTGTTTGTTTGTTTTTAGTCTAAGCATAATTGAATGAGGTTAGTATAATGAATTGTCACTTTGAATCTTTGTACATTTGTAAGTGGCAGAGAAAAAAATACATATAGAAAACTACATATCCAAAAGATACCATTCTGTGAAAAAGAAAATATTAGGTAAGGTTGTTGATGACATAAATTCTATCATCAACAGAATGTGAAAGAACATTTTTTTTTTTTCATTTATTTGGAACAGTGGGTCTTGAATCACATAAAACTATAAATAATAGCACTTAAATATTGGATTGAAAAACTCTTCTGGACAGAAAAAGGTGACGGTTGCAAATCAGGTGCAAACCCACATTTCCTGAAGGCATGATATCTACAGTAGACTTGGGTTTGTGTCCCATAATCAACCTTAATGCTATTATTTATAGCTTTATGTGCTTCAAGATCCATTGTTCCAAAAAGAAAGAATTATTAGGAAAGGTATTAGATATGGTGTGCAGGAGTGAGTAATTTGAATAATCAAATAAGCTTTGGTGGATTTACAATGGATGGAAATTATTTCAAAGCAGGAAACAGAAATCTATTAGTGTTCTTCAATGGAAGATTTGGATAAAGTATTTAGTGGAGACCTAAAGGGATGGATACAGTAAGGTGTGGATGATGGGGAAAATAGCTAGTTCAGAGGTCATTGTAATAGCGATAGAAGAGGGTTAGTAGAGAGACACTGCATCTGGCCTGACGTTGTAGTAAGTGGGTAAATTTTTGCTATTCAAACAAGTGACCTTTTCAATGCAGCTAGAGATGTTTGCATGTGTAGTGGTGGAAATGTACTAGATGTGAGAGCAGTATTTCCACTGTAGATCTTACAACTTTGGAAAAAAGTCA
Organism: Octopus sinensis; assembly: GCF_006345805.1. NCBI lineage: Eukaryota > Metazoa > Mollusca > Cephalopoda > Octopoda > Octopodidae > Octopus > Octopus sinensis. The sequence goes on along the minus strand of NC_042997.1, from coordinate 138,397,571 downwards.
GCAGTTGATTGGAGACAAAGTACTTTCAGACCCTGAAGATTAAGGTGAATCTTTGGGATGCAAATTTTACTATGTTATTGATGCGAGACGCCCAAGAAAGATAATTAGAGATAGTGAATCTAACACATTTCACAACTTGGATAGTTTTGTATGATATCTAAAACCAAAGGGGTACAAGTTCGTTCCTAAAATAAGATCTGAGATTGAACCTGTGAATATTTTCAAAGAGACAAGATCAATATATGACCTAGTAAGGAATGTTTTCAAGGTCTCTATTCAAAGAGGCAAGGCAGGTTTTTCATTTACATATCTAGATTATATGTAGATGATGCCTGTGTAAGGAAGGTTTGAAGAAAAATGAAGAATGGTATAACCTGCATAGGAATGAGCACTCTTAGGTATGACAGCCAGCAGGTCTTTAATGCCTGAGAAGAAGAATGTGGGGAACATAAGTGAATCTTAACCCTTTAGCATTCAGATTACTGTCAAATGTAATGCTTATTTATTCACCTTGTTTTGAATTAATCTTGCATTATCTCATAACTCTGAAATTCCAATGATGTGATTGTTTATTTTTAGAATAACATTGTAGGGTTGGTGTAAGAGGTCTGATTTGGCTGGTTTGAACATAAGACAGGTAAAATATATGGCCTGGATATAGCCACTTTAAATGCTAATGGGTTAAGGGACACTGGAGTTGACAGAATGTAGATTATAGAGAGCCCTTGCTAGTGCTTGCCATGATGGTATAATCTCACAGAAAGCTTTCAATCCAAGGGATGAATAACAAATGAAGCTCAGAGACATGCAGCTTAGCTAGGACATTCTAATGTCAGTTATAGTCAAATGCTTTGCTGATATCAAGTGAAATGACAGCAGTATTCAATGAGCTTTCACCAAGGGTAAAGGATTGCTAGAGAATCAAATAATCAAGTAGGTCTCTGAAAAGAAAGAGACTCAAAGCGTTGAAGACGCTGAATGTCAGTGACTGCTTTTTGCATGGTGGAAGTGAAAACAATTAATCGATACCTAGGAAGGTCAGAGAAGCAGCCCTTCTTGGAGATGAAATGCATTGTGGTACATTTGAGGATACTTAGTGGAGAGAATATCAAAGTAAGTACAGTGAAAGTGGAAATTGTGAAATAATTATTATTGAAGGTCAAGTCACCGAAAAAGTCAACACAATAAAGTGTGCAAGAAAGATTTAAGAAGCAGCAATGATTGGTGGTAATACATTTATGACAAGACAAGAAATGTATTCAGCTTCTATGATACATAAACAGGAATTTATAAGATACTTCCAGATACAAGTAAATTAATCAGAATTGTGTGAGAAAATACTGCTGAAACAATGCACTGAAAAATAATAGCAAACAGTATTTTATGATGAGAATGTGCAATACTGAATTCTAGTTTGACTTCAATCAATTGCAGAAAGATTGTGCTAAAAGAAGGATTAAGATCTGCAGTGAGTTCAGTGGCAAATTTAGTGAACAGTTGGGGTTCCATCAACACATGGACAACTAACAATTGTGAACAAAGAGTCTGAAGTGATTAAGCTTTTTTTTTTATTATTTTTAATAAGGAAACTAAAAAAAAATCTTTCATTTTTAACATGGAAATATTCTAAATATTTCACCTGGTTATTAATTCACAGCAGTGTTAAAGGTTGGTTTCAAATTTTGGCACAAGCTTAGCAATTTTGTAGGGAGGAGTAAGTCGATTGCATCAACCCCAGTGCTCAACTGGTACTTATTTTATCAACTCCAAAAGGATAACCTTGACGGAATTTGAACTTAGAACATAATGACAGATGAAATGCCACTAAGCATTTTGACCAGTGTGCTAGCAATTCTGCCAGGCCACCATCTGAGCAGTGTGAAATATTGGCACAAGGCCAGCAATTTCAGAGGAGGAGGTAAATCAATAACATCAACCCCAGTGCTCAACTGGTACCTATTTTATTGACTCTGAAAGGATGAAAGGCAAGGTTGACTCAAGCAGAATTTGAACTCAGAACATAACGATGGACAAAATGCCACTAAGCATTTTGCCCAGCGTGCTAGCAATTCTGCCAGTTCACCACCTTAGCAGTGTAAAATATTGAAAAGTAAAAGTATTGTACCTATGGCCTACACTTTAATTCTACAACACAAGGAAACCAATACACTTTCATAACAGCATGATTCAAGTCTCCATGTATCAACAACAACAGGTATCACCAGATGTGTTATTACGAGTTCACAATGAGTTGGGTAAACGTATTGCAATGTGTATTCAAAACAATGGAAACCATATAGAGCCTATTAAATAAAAAATGTTCTTATAAACTGTTTCTTAGAAATAAATAAATTTTTCCTATGTATGTCGACCTTTGAATCACCCTGTAGTATAATTCTATATAAGTACACACATACCATGAATGGTGAGACTGGTTCCCCCTTATAATACTGTAAAACATTTATACCATGAAGAACATGTTTATGTTATGCACAACAGATATTCAGCCAGCTGGTCGCCAATAGGAATTGAAATTATGATCTCGCGATCTTAAGTCAACACCCTAACCACTAGGCCATAATAATAATAATAAATAATAATTAATAATAATAATAATAATAATAATAATAATAATAATAATAATATAATAATAATAATAATAATAAAGGGGCAGGTTAAAAGGAATTAAACAGTAATTAAAAAATAATATTCCTGAAAATGAAGAATTTACAAGTTAAATTTGGAATTTAAAAATAGAATTAACATGCAATGTATAAAATATATAATCATTATTAAACAACTATTTTAACTAGGATTATCATCACTTCAGAAAACAGAAGGGTAAATTTTAAAATAATAATAATATATATATAGCAGTGAAAGCAGGATGGGGGGGAAAAGAAACTGCTGTAAAGGTGATAGCAAGCAAGACGCTAGTTGTGTAAGACTACAATCTAAGAAGAACTGCATACTGACCTGTTCCCATTAAGGGTTTCAGGATTACCAAGGGCATCTTGCCTAATAATATTTAAAACAGCACATATGCTTAACACTACATATAGTCTTAGAGCAACAAAATAGCAAAGACATGACTGGACAAGAAATTTTTTTTCAACTAGATACTCAAGAGAAACTATTTCTCACTGATATTCTAAAAAAAAAATTCAGTTATTTGCTCCAGTAACAAAAACAAAGCAAATGTTTTCAAGATTTTTAAAACAATAAGGGTAAAAATGTGCATGTAGGAAAAGAGAGAGAGAGAGAGAGAGAGAGAAAGAGAGAGAGATTGAGGTTGAGCGAGAAAGTATGAGAGAAAGAGAAATAACACTGTGTAAGCATTCCTCATCATCACTGTCTTCATTTTAACATCCACTTTTCCATACTAGCATGAGTCAGATGGGATTTGTTGAGGCAGATTTTCAACAGTTGGACATTGTTTCTGTTGCCAACCCTCATCTGTTTCCCCATGGCCAGACAGTTCCACAGAAGACTGAAAATTAAGGACACCACTTGTATGATGGTGGCATTTGTTTACAACTATCACATGATGTCAAAGCAAAGATACACATACACAAAACTATGCATGCATATATATATACATATATATATATATATATATATACATATATATACACACACACACACACATACACACGATGGGCTTCTTTCAATTTCTATCAACCAAATTCACTCACAAGTCTTTGGCTGGCCAAGGTTATAGTAGAAGACACTCGCCCAAGATGTCACAGATTGGAACTGAACTCAAAACTATGTGGTTGGAAAGCAAGCTTCTTAACCTCACAGCCACAAAAAAAAAATCTGTTAAAGGAGTAATAATGTTGGAATATCTATATCTTTGTTTTTGTTTAATTTTTTTTTTTTTTATAGTATATCACTGAGAAAATTAGGAGACCAATAACAATGTTGAATAATTGCAAATAAAAATAAATCATGCTGGATGACAAAAAGGAATTATCCTACAACATTTAATGATAGAAATAACAAAACTAATTGAAGGAAATGAATGTTTGAATGGAGTGGATGGGTGAAAAGCAAACCTATGTATTATTACATGCTAGACTGAAAGGCAGGTTATTTCACATGCAGCAGTGTCTTTTTAGAGTGAGTACTTCAGTAAAATATTAGAGAATCTACAGAATTCTTTTAGCATACAACTTGTGTTGTAAGCAGCAATACTGAGGCTTAAAACCTGAAACTAGTTGTGCAGAAATAGATTGCTCACGTACAGTGTAGAACTAATAATTCCAACCGTAGTGATAACGCATTAATTCAGTATGGAAAAAAAAAAGCCATTTGTTAATTTTCGTATAAATCACCAGTGAATGGCTGAAAAGAACTGAAAACATAAACCAATGATTTCAACATGCTTGTGCAGATCATACCTTTGAAAACTGTATGGATCTTACAGCAGATGAAACTAGTCATAATGTAACACTAGGCTTTCAACTTTAGCAAATTATATAAGAATATACATTATATCAAGAAGCTATTCTGTTAGGAGGGATCTCATTTTTTTTTGTATTTTTTCTTTTCTTTTTTTCTCTGAGTTTTTTTTTTATTTATTTTACAATGTAAGCCATACAGAAAATAGATAAATATAATTTGAAATTGTATCCAACAATTAGAATACATAACCATTTAAACTTTAAACAGACCTTACAGTAATGAAAATTAAAAAAGATGAAGTTAGCCATGGATTAGAAGAATTGTGTAACAACACAGTCCATATGGTCTACCAATAGTGAAATTGAAGAACTATAAATATATAATTTTTATGGCTGATTATCAAATATTTATTGTCCACATGTTAGAAGGCAGTTCACAGCAGTCAGCTAAGAGCCATGGCTCTACTCTAAAATTTAGTTTCCCTCTTAATTAAACATTGCATGTTCTGTTATTGAAGGAGATTTCTAATTGCATAAAGCTTTTGAAGCAAAGAAGACAGAACTTCTTCCCAACAGAATGTATTGTCCATCTGCTTCTTTTACTATTATCAAACTAGCCTGTGTTCTTCAGACAGGTAACCTCAGGCTCTTCTGCCAAACCATTTAACATGTAAGTCATTTTACCCTCTTTTCAAAGTAAAACAAAATTTAAAATCCAACTGAAGTCTAACTATTTGATTTTATTATATATTTTAACTAAAGGAGAAAAATCGCAGGGAGTATATGATTATGGAACAAAAGCTGGTCCCAACTATTTCCTTGATGTTATCATTAAACTTGTTTTCTCCATGCTGACATGGGTTCAACATCTGAAGATTTTTGAGACCATTTATAAATCATCATCATCAAATGTCCATTTTCCATATTGGCATGGGTTGGACAGACTGACCAGAGCTGGCAAGCAGGAGAGCTGTACTAGGTTCTGATTTGGCTTGGTTTCTATAGCACCAACAACTACATTATAGAATGTGCTGGGTGCATTTTACCAGCAATATTCTTGCAGATTCTTTCCTTCTATTTGTTTCAGTCACTAAACTGTGGCCATACAGGAGCAATGCCTTGAAGATTCACTCAACCAAATCTACCCAAGTGCTTCCTTTTTTTTTTTTTAATCCATCTACTAATTCTATCAGTCTCTCATTGCAAAACCACTAAGTTAAAAGGATGGAAGTAAAGCAAAACTGATTGTCAAGCAGTGGAAAACAAAAATACACAGACACACACTCACAAACACATATGTGCATGACAGGCTTCCACACAGTTTCCATCTGCTAAATTCATTCACAAGGCATTGATCAGCCTGAGGCTACAGAAGTATATTCTTGCCATTAATGCAGGGCATTGAGACTAAATCCAAAACCATATGGTTGCAAAGCATATTTTACAGAGCCTTTTATGCTCCTGGGAGTTATACGGGTTTTGATTATTCAGATAATTATATGACAGAACAAATATGTTACTGACAGGTTTCTAATACTAACCACACAGTTATAAAGAGAATATTATATTTGAGTTTAACTGACTAATAAAGTAATGTAGAGTATTTTCGCTTTGCTCAACAGCAGAAATTAAAGCTAGTAGCACAGCTTGAACAGAACATAATGATTGATCAAATGTTTCATTGTTCTTAATTCAGTGCCAGGTATTTCTGATAAACTGTGAACATTACTAATACAGCAGAAATGAATCAATTATAAATAGAGCGAATGTATTGAAGTAATGATTAAAAGCAAACTGATAACTTTTTATAATAAAAGCTGATATCTAAAAAGTTTTCAGGCCATAACAATATTTTTTCACAATAATTATAGAAATGTCTAAATCTGCAAATTTATCAAACCCATACAGAAATTTCCTCAGCCACTATATATATTTATATATATATATATATATTATATATATATATATATATATATATATATATATATACATATATATACCGTGTGAGCACAACCTGAAGAACAGGAATCTGTAATCTGCACTAAATTTAACACCCTAATCATTCAATTACCAAATCTCTCATTTTGATAACTTAGGCAACAATATTATGCAGTAATTTATTATTTCTAAATAAAATCTTTTGAGGTTTAACAATAAAATATTATGTGTGATCAAAACAAAATATAATCAATTTGCTTTTTGGATTGGGTAGTTTTGTCTTTATCAACAGAACTGTAGTTATATGAGAAAATAAGTGGGAAACTTGTACTGATACACTTCAAAGAACAAATGCAATTATAAAAATAACAACAAAGACAAGTTCTAAAAATAAAAAGGTTTCACATGATTACAAATACAGTTCAACAGTTTTCAAATGCCAAAAAGAAAAATACATATATTTTAAAATAAAAGTAAATGATTAAAAAAAGCTATCAATTTCCTTTTGGCTTTTAACAACATGAGTACAACAATATATAGGGAGGTGCATGCATAGCAGTACATTGGTAGACGATAGCATCAAAATGTACAATATCACATACACTTGAACAGCTTTCAAATAAATCTATCAGATGAAACATTAAATTTCTGAAAGCCTTAATTTACATATATTGTTGCTTGAGATATTGGTTGGGAACCAAAATTTTGTTTTCTCTAAGTATTAAATTCTAGTCAAAGTATTACTAATGGATACTGATTTATACCCTAACATTCACTTTGGTTGTCAATCCAAATTATAAAATCAATTATATTTCTGGTAACTTCAATGTACCAATTCCAAATGGTTGAATCATACATATTTTCAAGTGTGGCATTTAACCTAAACATATGCACACACATTCATTTGCAGGATAACACTTGTCTACATATCATTATTGAAATATAATCTATGCTGACTAGATTCATTTTAAAATGTTTCAATCTAATCAACATTAAAAAACAAGATCAATTTCTCATAAATTCATAGCAGTTGAAATAAGCTTAAATAAGTAGCACTGCCAAACAAGATGAAGGTCCAGCAAGTCAATAAGAGAACCTCCATGCAATTACAATCTATAGATAAAGCAGCTAAATTTCCCTCAAGTCCAACCTACTCTCTTGTAAAAGAAAGATAACAGGTTCCGTATACATTATTCTTGGAAAGAAAAATGACAGGATGGTTGCAACTGGAAAACTTTTGATCATAAATTTGTTCAATCAGAGTTGATGTCCAAGCTCTAAACAGCAACATATGGAGGTTAATGGCTTCCTGTTATTTAAATGTCCTCAAATATGCAGCAACAATATATTTAAAATATTCCACTTCTTGTCAAAGAGAACTCTTTTAAAAGAGCTGAACTTCCAAAAACTATTATGTTAATTGCACACATACAGAATACACTGACTTCAATTTACAGCAATATATAATATTTAGAAAGTAGAGAAAAAAAGATGAATACTGACTCTGGTCTCAACTGAAGAGCTCCTTCCTCCTGGCCGGGGGCATTCAAATGATACACACAGAAATGGCGTAAGATTGGTTGCATATCAGCAAATCCAAAAAATCCTTGAAAGCAAGTCGTATCTGAAAATCAAAATTCCAAAGGGGAAAAAAAACGATTTTACATTATAATTTCAAGATCATTAGAATTACAAAAAAAAAAATTTAATGACTGTAAAATGAAAGACAAAACTGCATTCATGAAACAAAAATGGAGAAACTGTATGAACACACACACAAAGACATTGTGTTTTACTACTTTCAGTCATTGAACTTTCTGGCCATGTTGGGGAACAGCCTTCAAAGGGTTTAGTTAATTATAGAGCAACTCCATTATTTTATCTGTCAGAAAGGATTAGATCTCTGTGGAGATAAGTAGACTAAAGTATTTTGTGAGAACACTTGTGATATTACAACATAAATGATTGAGAGCAGTATATCTGGTAGTGTAACACTGGTAGTTTCAAGAGAACTTCAAAGATGAAGATGGTTAATTCTTCTTGATTACAATCTTGGTTTTTCTTTCTTTCTTTTTCTCATAATGATAATAACCCTTTCTACTATAGATACAAAGCCTGAAATTTTAGGGGAGGGGATCAGTCGATTACATTGACCCCAGTACATAACTGGTACTTAATTTATCAACCCTGAAAGAATGAAAGGCAAAGTCAACCCTGATGGAATTTGAACTCAGAACATAGCAACGGGCAAAATACCACTATGCATTTCATCTGGCATGCTAACGATTCTGCTAATGATTTCTAATAATAATAATAATAATAATAATAATAATAATAATAATAATAATAATAATCTTTTCTACTATAGGCACAAAGTCTGAAATTTGGGGGAATGGGATAGTCGATTACATCGACCCCAGTACTCAAATGGTACTTAATCTATCAACCCCATAAGGATGAAAGGCAAATTCGACCTCAGCGGAATTTGAACTCAGAACATAGCAAGGGGCAAAATACATGTAGTGATGGGCGAATCATCGTCATTTAACATCAGTTTTCCACGCTGGCATGAGTTGGACAGTTTGAAAAGAGCTAGCTGGAGAGCTGTACAAGGTTCCAGACTGATTTGGCTTGGCTTTTATGGCTGGATGCCCTTCATAATGCCAGTATACAAAATATACTGAGTGCTTTTTATGTGACACCAGCATAGATGCTTTTTACATGAACTGGCATGGGTATTAATAATAATAATAATCCTTTCTATTATAGACACAATGTCTGAAATTTCCTTAGATTGATAGACACACATTTCATACACACACATAGATACAGGTATTTATTTAACAGACACAACCTAAGAGTCCCCTTTAGTTGTGCACCTAACATAAAAATCATTTTAACACGTACCAGGTTGCTCTTGCAGGGTATACAATAACTGTCCAGTAGGAGGCTGATGTGAGGCTGAAGGGGTCATCTATGAGGCTACAGTGATACTCAGACCTGCTATCCATATTAACAGTAAAGTACCATCCAAAAGCAATATTAGCAGATTAACAAGACCTCACGCCAGTACAACTACCACACCCAGACATAATAACCAGTCCAGGACCAGCATCACTGTTCACCCCAGTGCCACTGCCATAGATAATGAACAAAGCATAGACACAGATAGAGTGACCAGACCTGCAACGTATTTTACCACCAGTACAACTGCCACACCTAGAAATGGTGACCAATCAAGGAACAGCAACATGGAGGAAGTATCTGGCATTCCCAATACCACCACCACCACCACAGATGATAACCAAATAATTATCTTCAACATGAACGATATAGAGAGATATAGATATATATGTTAAAGACTTTCAATTCCTGAGCTTTATATTAATACATTTGTTTGTTTTCTACACCACCTGTCTTCATCTTTTGTTTTTTTGTGAATTCTCCCTATATGTGTGTGTATATATATATATATATATATATAATATATATATATATATATATTATGGAGTATAACTCCAAACTTACAGGGAAAAATTCAATTTAGTATTAACCCTTTTGTTACTGCATTTATTTTGAGATGCTCTGTGATACTTTAAATTACTTAAAATATAACAAAGAATTTTGTAAAATAACTTAGTTATCATTAAGCTAGTGTTAGGAACATAGATTATGACTAAGGTTTGGTGGAAGATTTTAATTCAAAACTTATGAAAATAAGACATTTGTACTCAGAGCCAGAGCCAGTTTCAGCCAGGTTGGTAATGAAAGGATTAAATCAAATTTCACAATATAAATATATAATATATATAAATTAGAGAAAAACCACAATTATGCAATTCAAACAATGACTGGCATAAACCAAATCATAAAGAAAAAATAAAATATATTATAAAACATATAACCAGATCACAAAAAGAACAAAAAAATGAATAAACAATATATAATAAGTAAGAAAACTACATACATTTCATGGCTATAACTTCAATTCGAATTACAATTAAATTTAAATTTAATCGAAAAACAATTTAATTTAAAAGTATAGTCACTCCTCAGGTCAACAATAATAACAATAATAGTTAAATAAATAAGCAAATAGAATTAAACAATATTTTTTAAAGAAATAAAATCATGATTGTTTTTATAGAAGAAACTCCATTGGCTAAATTTGAAACTTAAAAAGTAGGACCAGGTGTCTATAATACATTTATCATGTTCAAACCTAAGGTAAAAATATAGCATAAATAGATAGAAAAATGTATTTATCTGTGAAGATATATTTTATGGAGATGTACTTGCATACGATGTTTTGTCAGTGAACAGGTCGCGGTCTTAAAGTGACAAAAATATTTCGACAAATTAAATTTAAATGTTGAAGTGAATCTATCGGTTTTATGTGTTTCTTAAATGGCTTATAAACACCTTCCATGCTGCAATTGTTTTCGTTCCAGCACACGATCTCAGATATATTTTAGTTTTAAATATAACATTAACAAATTATAGAATATCTTTTCACTAGCTATACTCTAATATTTTACATTACAAACTATTTTACAAAACAATCACACTTAATAATTTTAGGTTTTAGTTCACATATAATAATTATAAAATGATAAAATTAAATAAATGTACATATCTAAATTATAATTAAAAAATATAGAAATTAGAAATCCCTATTTTTCAATCAATCAACATATAAATAAATAAATTACTTCTTTATTACTTAAATAAATATTATAGATATCATTCTGAAAATATTTATGAAATAAAAAATAAGAAATGAAAAATCCCAAAGTAAAAACGTATAATTTATCGTTTATAAAATTACTTGCAAAAAAGTACTTATTATTATTATTATTAAATTTAATAGTACTAGAAATATAATAAGAACTTTTAGTTATACTAAAACATTTTCACTATCTAAATCACAAAGTGACAAACTAATATTTCACAATTTATGTTCAGATATAATAATTATAAAATAAAAATAATTAAATAAATGTATGTATCTAAATTATCATTAACAAATAAAAAAAATTAGAAATTCATATTTAACAATCAATACTTATATAGAGTACATTAATATTTCTTAAGTAAAAATGTCTACTTATCTCTCCAAAAGGTGTATTATGAAAAACGTATGACTTAGCATTTATAAATTTACTCGTGAATACGTGGCTTAAAGAAATAGAACAAACAGATGGAAGCATTTTATCAATGAAAACTACAAATATTTAGCTTTATTTTTTATTTCATAAATATTTTCGGAATGATATCTATAATATTTATTTAAGTAATAAAGGAGTAATTTATTTATCTAATTATTTATATGTTTATTGATTGAAAAAATGTAGATTTTTAATTAATATATTTGTTGATTATAATTTAGATACGTACTTTTATATAAATTTATTATTTTATAATTATATTATATGTGAACTAAAATCTAAAAATATTAAGAGTGATTGTTTTGTAAAATAGTTTGGTAATTAAATATTAGAGTATAGCTAGGTTAAAGATATTCTATAGTTTATTATTGTTTTTTTTATTAAACTAAATTATTTCTTCATAGATAAATACGTTTTTCTATCTGTTTACTCTATTTTTTTACCTTAAATATTTAACATAATAAATGTATTGTAGGTAACTGGTCCGAATGTTTTAAGTTTCAAATTTAGTTAATGGAGTTTCTTCTATAAGAAAATCATGATTTTATTTCTTTAAGAAATATTGTTTAATTCTATTTGCTTGTTTATTTAACTATTATTGTTATTATTGTTGTTAACCTGAAGAGTGACTATAATTTTAAACTGAATTGTTTTTGATTAAATTTAAATTTAATTGTAATTCGAATTTAAATTATAGACATGAAACGTACGTAGATTTTTTTACTTATATATTGTTTATTCATTTTTGTACTTTTTGTGATCTAGTTGTTTTAAAAAATATATTTCATTTTTCATTTATGTTTTGGTTTATGTCTATCATTGTTTGAATTGCATAATAGTGGTTTTTCTCTAATTTATATATATCTATATATAATATATACATAATATATAACATATATATGTAATATTTATATAATATATATGATATATATAACATATATATAATATGTAATATATATATAATATAATGTATATCATGTACATTACATATATGTATGTGTATATATATATATATATATATATAATATATATATATATATATATATATATATATATTCTATTTCTGCAGTTTCAGCTCATAGCTGCGACCATGCTGATGCACTGCCGTTTTGCTACCCTGTTATTACTGAGAGCTTCCTCCAATGTGTGGCAC
>NC_042997.1:138367406-138379906 GCF_006345805.1 Octopus sinensis | reverse complement strand
GCGTGGCACTTTTTCACACAACTATCTTCATCCATTCTCGCCACATGCCCATACCAGCGTAAACGTCTCTCTTGCACACCACAACTGATGCTTCTTAGGTCCAGCTTTTCTCTCAAGGTACTTACACTCTGCCAAGTATGAGTACTGACATTACACATCCATCGGAGCATACTAGCTTCATTTCTTGCGAGCTTACGCATATCCTCAGCAGTCATGGCCCAAGTTTCACTGCCAAGTAGCATGCTGTTCGTACACACGCATCATACAGTCTGCCTTTTACTCTGTGCGAGAGGTCTTTTGTCACCAGCAGAGGTAAGAGCTCTCTGAACTTTGCCCAAGCTATTCTTACTCTAGCAGTTACACTTTCAGCACACCCGCCCCCGCTGCTGACTTGGTCACCTAGGTAACAGAAACTATCAACTATTTCTAGTTTTTCTCCCTGGAAAGTGACGGAAGTTGGTCTCAGAGCATTTTCAGTGTTTATTGTTCCTGAGCATCTGCCACATACAAAAACCATCTTCCTAGTTAGCCTTCCTTTGACATTGCTGCACCTCTTATGTGTCCATAGCTTACACTTGGTGCATCTTATAGAGTTTCTACCTACACCTTTTCTACAGATCGAGCAGGGCCATCTACCTGAAGGCGTTTGTGATTTGTCTACCTTCCTACTGATTACGACTTTGGTTTTAGCTAGATTGACTCTAAGGCCCTTCGATTCTAATCCTTGTTTCCACACCTGAAACTTCTCCTCCAGTTCTGATAGCAACTCAGCAATTAGAGCAAGGTCATCAGCATAGAGGAGCTCCCAAGGGCATCCTGTCTTGAATTCCTCCGTTATTGCCTGGAGGACTATGATAAATAGGAGGGGGCTGAGGACTGAGCCTTGGTGGACCCCTACCTCTACCCGGAATTCTTCACTGTACTCATTGCCAACCCTCACCTTACTAGCAGCGTCCCTATACATGGCCTGCACAGCTCTCACTAACCATTCATCTATCCCTAGTTTCCTCATTGACCACCAGATAAGGGATCGGGGACCCTGTCGAAGGCTTTCTCCATGTCAACAAAAGCCAGGTACAGGGGCTTATCTTTGGCTAGGTATATATATGCATATATTATATATATATATATATATATATATATATATATATATATATATATATTAATTGATATTTTGGTCAACTATATAATTGAGTAAAATATTAAATCTATAGATACTACATATATATTAATAATATAGTTACTTTATCTAATAGCTGTGTATATATTTGAACCATTTCCTATTTTTAATTCTAATATTTATAGCTTGTACTAACATTATGTATATTACTTAACATTAAGATTTTTAATATAAATTACTTAATGAGTATAAGATTTTATTTAGATGTTTATTAAATAAATAAATTAATTAATAATTTAATTTAATGTATATATTTTGTGTGTGTGTGTGTATATATATATATATAATATATATATATATATATATTTTCAAATATTTTAATTAATTGTATCTTATTTTTTATTCTATTTTTTTTTATTTAAACAAGAATATATTTGTTAAGATATTTTGTATTTTACAAGATTATTTACGTATATCTATTAATTTATCTAATTAATTATTTTATTGTTTTTATCTTTAACCTGAAGAGTGGCTATATTTATATTGAAGTGATTTTACTATTATTATTACTATTATCATTTCTTGAATATAGCCACGAAACACATGTCGTTATTCTACCAAATATATAGGTTTTATTTATTATTTTGCACATTACTTAATCATTGTTATATGTTTTATCTTATATTTAATCTTTTTATAATATGTAATTTTTCTCAATAGTATAATTTAATATTTTATTATTGAATTGATAAAAGGTGGGGTTTTTTCTAATTTATATGTATATTATATTTTGTGAAATTTGATTTAGTATTTCTAAATTGAATTTTTCCTAGCAAGTTTGGAATAATATTCCCTCATATTATTATTATTTTTATACACACACACACACAACTTGCGGCTGTGAACTGAACTTATTAACCACAGAACCATGCCTGATGTAATAATTAAAAGATTTGCTTGTTTAAATGTAAGACTAAGAGCCTGAAATGTAACAATAATGCTACTGTTGTGCTTGCAACAAAGAATTGTACCTCTATAGAGCTGTTTACAGCTAAATGGGCTGATAAATAATATATAGTAGTAATGACAGAATATAAAATTCTTTTTTGAAGCAGATAATCTACATGTTCTGTAAATTTATGAGATTATATATAACATTATTTGAACTGCTGTTTTAGTCATTAACGTGTGTTAATTTATTTGATCTCAACACTGTGGGTCACCAAACATCATCATTATCATCTCTCTCTCTCTCTCTCTCTCTCTCTCTCTCTCTCTCTCTCTCTCTCTCTCTCTCTCTCTCTCTCCTTATTGACACAAGTTAGAGACTGCTGCAAATTCGTATATTGTTTTACAAATAGGTCATAAATGTTCAAACTGAATAATGAAGCAACATTTCTTTCATCCCAATGTGTCCTCCTGGTCTATTTAGTCCATTCTTTCTATGGAGTGTATCCCTATTTGCACAAGCATTTGCATCTGCATCTATGTGTGTGTGTGTGTGTGTGTGTATGTGTCCATGTGTATGTGTGTGCATGTATTCATGTCTAGCAAATACAGAACACACAGACGTGTACACACACACACGCACACACAAATACAGAAACAAACACATAAAAATACACACCATAAAAAACAATAGACTAAACAGAAGCAACATTTATTCTTCAATAAGTTACTCTAAAAGCATTAGACTGTTTTATTTCACATTACATCAATTTATAAAATGAAATTATTTTTTTTTTGGAACAGTGGATCTTGAAGCAAATAAAGCTATAAATAATAAGCATGTAAATATTGGGTTGAAAAAGCCCTTGTGTTGCAAAAGTTGAAGGCTGAGTAGCTTCAAGATCCACTGTTTCAAAGAGAATTATTTAACTATTTCACATTCTCTCAAAGCTTATAAATTCTTTTGACGCCAACAAATTGATGTTCATGAATACATGATATATTAGCCAATAAGCACCACTTCTTTAGCAAATTGAACTCTAAATAGAATCCATCCCTCAAAAAAACCTGTAAACAGCAAGTTAAATCCAACTGTTCAGCCTATTAAATTTCATGATAGAATGTGCAAATCAGTCTGATTTCACACTGAATCATGAAATTGCCCCTTTGTAAGTTACAGCTATAGATTACTGCTAGAGTTAAGTGGTGTCTGTGGCAAAGAACTGTTTCAAGCATAAATGAATGGGAATAGTCAATAAGAACAGAAACAATTTCAGGAAAATTAAGCAGTCCAAAAATCAATAAAAATAGCCAAAATAATATATATCTTACGGTTAAGACCAATATCATGGAATGTAAGGATAGCTGGTTTAGCTCGGTCTCCTTGAATGGCAACCCTAATGTTACCACATGGGGTTTCCACATCTTCCTCCTAAATTTGCAAAACAAAAAAACAAGGAAAATATACATTACAAAAATATGTTTTAAATTGTTTTAGTTGAGAATTTTTTTTTTCATTTTTATCCTAGTTTTATAGCTATCCTACATATGGTTTGAAGTTATTACCAAACAATGGTTCAGTAAAAGTTATCATTTATAAACAATTACAGCAAAGTAGACTTCATATATATTTATTATCTGGAGTCTAAATTTATTTTTCTTGCACTAAGTGCAGCCTAGTCATTGTCTTGATTCCACTGCATGCCATGCAATGAAATAGAAACAAGACTTTTGACACCAAATAATAAATGTTTGAGTGAAGTGATAGCTTTTGTGTTTTTGAGTGGCTAATATGTGATTTCTATGCTGTAATTCATTTACTTTCTATACATGATAACAAATAACTTGCCTGGCAACTACACCTCTTATATTTTCTTATAGTTAAACTAAATAGAAAGCTGAGAGATAACAACTGCAAACTAAATACTTGCAGTATTTAGTTGCAACCAGTGACAATTTGGCTTTAACTCAGTTTACTAAACCACTTTGTAGTCCAATGACAAAGTCTAAAATCTTTACAAACTTCAAATAGGTACCATAGAGCACTGTAGCCCACAGCTGTAAAGAACTCACTTTATAATTGGCAAATGCTACCTTCATATGTAGAGCTGACGTGAAATCATACTTTAATTTGAAAGTTAAAAGAGCTTTGACAGATGTGTCTGAATAAAATAAAAAATTCACTCAACTTAATTTATCTTTTGCAAAACATAAACATATAAATTGGGAAGCATCTTCAGGAAACATAATTAAATAAGTTGTTGATCAACTCGGTCTTCTTGATTAACTCAGATATTTCTAAGTTTTAAGACCCTTTTAAGAAAGGAATCAATGTCATAATTTCTCATTACTTTTTTTAAGAAAAATTAGAGGCTTATGGAAGATCATAATGAAAGTAGTCACAATATCTAAGATCATATGACTTCACCCACTTAGTCAAAGAGCCAAAGGTTCAAATCCCATAAATGGTGCCTCAGTAAACTGTGTAAGCTTTATTTATTTATTTATTTTTTTGAAGTTAGGAAAAGTTTTGATATCAAAGCTTCTGTATTATCTTCCTCTAGAAATCTGAGGTTTTATATCTAATGGAGGAATAATAGAACTGCTACAGAGAATTGTCAATATTACAAAAGCATATTTTCAGCTCAAAGACTATTTAGTTCAACACTGACTCCTCTCATGCTCCACCAATTAAGGAGAACCAGTAATATACTAAGGCTAAGTCAATACTCTTCCTCATAATAAAAAAAAAATCAAAGAAAAAAAAAACTAATCTATCACTTACCTAAGAGCTAAATTATCAAACAAGAAACTGAAAGAGGAGGTGTGGAGCTAATACAAGTTAAACTGTATCTCAGTATCTCGTTTCGTGATATCTAACATTCAAATACAGGGTCTTTCGGTAAAATTGATAATAGTTTGTAATCTAATAAATTGACCAATTCTCTTTCAAATGATTTTAACAGCCCATGTAGAAACAAATCAAAATTCTTCTGAAACCATTCATGAAATTCTCAAACCTTTGAATAAATTTTATTTTGTTCAGCATTAAGCCAGAGTAGTCTCAATTGCCTAGACTGTGTAGTTATTCAGAAATGATGGTAATTTTTTTTTTAAATACCCTGTATTACATGAAATTATTTCTTTTACTTCTCCCAACCTTCTCTTCTTAAACTAATGAGGAAACCTCTACATAGTTACTCAGATTGCTAGAAATAGTAGTCAAATCTCTGCTAAAACATACCCTATTGTCTCAAAGAAAGAGGTACATTAGATAATGTAGTCCATGATGCATTATGTGTCAAGACAGAATGATCATCACTGAAGTGCCTTTGATCATAAGTCTACCTGATCATAGCTGTTCAGGCAATAAACAACAATTACCTCTTTTATTATCTCAAGTGGAGTGGTGTTAACAATTCTGGATATCTGCACATTGTTGGTACACAACATTTTAAAGTTGGAAGACCTTCTTACTGTTAACTCTTCAACTGGTAAGAAGGTGGGGTACACACTTTCAACAAGACAAACTGAAGCAAACAATACACCCAATTGGTCATAACAGACTCTTAATTATCTATCATGAGGTTGTCACTCCAGTAATCTAACCTTACAACCACTGTACCTCTCAGACTGTAGTGAATGGAAAGCAATCAATCGGGAAGACAAACTTAAAATTAACTCTGGTCATAGGCTTGTCATTAAGCCTGGGATCTTTTTGATTCACTTGTTTGACTGCACCTTTACTTGAAGATAACTGTTTCTTTCCTTCCTCCCACATACTGTCATATTAAACACTTCCCTCAACTTTTCATTTTTAGAATCTCCTCAAACATTGCTAATTATCTTCTTAAACATATTAAGCTATTAAACTTCCAACTAGGTATAAGCAAAGCCTTATGTCTAGTTCTTCTAGACCACGAGAGTATTATCTGAATTTGAATTCAAAACAAGGTAATTATACTGAATTATATACCGAGTTCCTACTACTTACAGTAGTGAGCTGTATTAGTACATGGTATTAACAGTTATGTGAATAAAATAAACCAGATTTTATTCTTGAAACAATATCAGAAACATATTGTATGTCAGCTGGGTTACATGTGATACTATTAAGAGTAACAATGTGAAAAAAAACATAGTTGTCACTTGCAAGCAGGTGCAACTTGGTAATACACCATACTTTCAAAAATTGATTCAGTTGCCTACATAGTCAAAAGCATGCTCTACCACCTTTTGAGCCAATGGTAACACCTAGTATGCATTAGATGGAGAGAGAAAGGGCTGCACCAACACTCAACTGGAGAGCATTTTCAGCTGAGTAAACTGGAGTAATTTGAAATGATGTGCTTTACTCAAGGATACCATGTGCTACTCAGTACAGGAATCAAATGTACAACTTTATGGTCATGAGCCTGACACCTTAACCATGTATTTCAATAAACTGAGCACTTAGAAATAGGATTAGAATATGAACCAGCTTAAGGGATCAAATATTTGAATGTTCTGATTAGTGTGTGTGTGTGTGTGGAGATACATGACTTAGTAAGGATGTTGCATTCATGATTGTAAGACTGTGGTTTCAATTCCTGGACCAAGTGATGTATTGTGTTCTTGAGCAAAAAACTTCATTACACATTGCTCCAGTCTACTCAGCTGGTAAAAATGAGTAATCCTGCAACAGACCAGCACCCCACCCAAGGGAGGAATATATACAACACAGAATCCAGGAGTGTGTGTGTGTGTGTGTGTTTTATATTAACAGCAGACCTTCAACTTACTCAGGAAATGAAGAGGCATGCTGTTATCATGGCTATAAAGGATGAGCACAGCAATTTTGAAATGTCTTTTAAATGATTTTTAAAAGTTGCCAGATCTTTCGTCTACAAAGTTCATGAGGAGTTAGAGACTGAAGATGGAAATGTATCACCAGTATGAAAGCATGGAAAGTATTCTAAACACTCTTAAATTATCAGACTACCTGAATTTATCCAGCAAGTTCAACAAGCCATTGATTAGAATCCTAGAATATCCATGAAGTCAATTGCAAAAGATCTCCATGTGTCAGAAGGAACAATCAGAAATGTTGTCCATGAAGACATCAGATAGTCTTATATAATGAGGAAAGGTCAATTTATGTCAAAAAGAGTAAAAGAAAATCACTACATCAGATCTAAAAGGATCTTAAACAAACTGAAAAATCCAGCAGATTTGATATGGTTTTTCTCAGCCAGGAAAACTTCAACCAAAACTGCACACTCCAAAAGTTATACACACAAAATTTCCAGCAACTGTCATGGTTTTAGGAGTTGTCAGTAATGAAGGGCATGTGATACCTCCTCACTTCTTTCCAAAATGCCCTAGAGTTCATTGTGCTGCCTACATTGAGGTCCTGGAAACAGTTGTTAAACCCTGGACAGACAGTGTACACAATGAAAGGCCATATGTGTTTCAGCAAAACTCTACACTATCAAACAAGGCTCAAGTAATGCAGGAATGGATGGTTGAAAATTTTCATGATCACATAACCCCTAACATTTGGCCTCTTAATTCCCCAGACTTCAATCCATTGGACTATTATGTGTGGAGCATTGTTGAGAGAGAGGTCAATGAGTCAAAGATTATTTGAAAGGCACCATAGTCAAAATAATGTCCAAAATGAACCAGGACCACTTGATTTGAGCATGTAGACAACTTAGATCTCATATAGAAGCAGTTATTAAAACTGAAGGATGCTTTAATGAATAACATTATGGAAAAGAAAGTTATATATATATATATATAATAACAAATTAATAAATAAAACATATATATATATATAATATATATATATATATATATATATATAATAACAAATTAATAATATATATATATATATTATATATATAATATATATAATAACAAATTAATATATATATATATATATATAACAAATTAATAAATATATATATATATATATATAATATATAATAACAAATTAATAAATATATATATATATATATATATATAATAACAAATTAATAAATATATATATATATAATATATAATAACAAATTAATAAATATATATATATATATATATATAATAACAAATAATAAATATATATATATATATATAATAACAAATTAAAAATATATATATATATATATATATATATATATATATAGCATCAGCTAGCAAATTTAACAAAGTTAATTCTTTTCCAGGAACAACAACAAAATACAAACAGCTCTAACATAGTGTAACACATCATAGTTAACAGAACTGAATGAAAAAACTGGATAATCAAAAAGAGCTTAATTAAACTAACCTGGTGAAGATTATCTTCAGTTTAGATGGTTTCTGACATTAAATCCTTTATCAGATCAAAATTTAAAAGTATACTTTATGAGCATTGAAATTAAATCTTCAAGATTTTATGTATTTTAACTCTTGAAGTTCTGAATTCAAGACCAGATTCAGAACTTGTTGCTCATCTATCTATATAGAATATTCAATGACCAACATGAAAAATAAATCTGTAATATATTTCTTCAATAGATATGGACTTGAGTATTATTTAATGAAAATAACTTCCAGCTGCCTTGAAAAGAGGTGGGTGCTATGAAGCTCACATGACCTAGATTCACTAAAAGCAGTCTCCAATAGTGTCCCTACAACTTGGTAGCTTATGAACTGAAGTGTAAGAGCAAAGTTCAAACCATGCAGGTAATGCAGCTGGTAGGTGATACAATTTACAAAAGTATCATGTGTCCAAATAGTTGTAACTCAAGATCATTACTTTCAGGTATTAGATAGGCTGCAATACCAATGTAATCGTTAGCAGAGGTGAGATATTTGATAAGGAATGTGAGGGGGGAGAAAACCAAGTGTAATGTGTTTAATGTTGAAGTTACAAAGGGGCTCAGATGTAGAAATGAAGTTGAACAAAGAAAATTAGAAATACAAAACAAGGAGTAGGATTAAATGGACAATTTAGCTTAATCCTTAAAACAAAATGAACAAAAGAAACATTGGGGAGTACAAAATATGAATTACAAGAACACAAACTCCAAATGTTTGAGCAAGGAGTTAAAACTGCAAATAGAGTAAAGAAATTTCAAAGAAAATTAAATGACTAAGTCCTGTACAAAGGACTTGTACAGGACTTGGGTCATGTATAAGCATATTTATTTAACCAATAAAATCATGTAAAATTAAGTCCTAACTGACCCACATAACTCAATATCATAACCTACTGAACTGTAAATAGGTGGATACAGCTCATCTTTGTATATAGCAAGAAAACTTATAAGTTGATGAGATTTTGATTAAATTTTAGTGAAGATGTCATCACTTAACCAAAACCTATCTAGAGAAAGAGATGCCTCTGAACCACTTAACATTTTCACAATTAGGGAGAATGGCACCAATTGTCACATACAGGGGTAAGTAATGTACACAAGTATCTACAGAGGAGCTTGGAGATCAAGGAATCTCTCATTGAGAGGTCACAGCTCCAATACTATGGACATGTGATTAGAATGTTGTAGTAAAAACTCACAAGATGGATTCTTCAAGCTGAGCCAACTGAGCAAAAGACCTAGGACCAAGAACGTGACAGTTGGTAAATATCCATAGTCTCAGTTGGTCATATTTGAGAAAGTATAATGATGGTTACTTCTGATAGCATTCTATGGAGGAGGTGCCTGGAGACTTTACTTCCACAACCCTCCCAGTAACAGTGGACAGGAAAGATGGATGGATGGATGAATTGATGGATTCAATTAAGTGTCAAACTATCCTTGATGCTCATCTACCTAAATGATAAACCTACTAGACACAACCTTTCCTAAGTGGTAAATTACCATAATAAATGAATGACTGATGTAAAAAAACCAAATACAGATGACAATTTAAAGAAAAAGTATTTCACTGTAAATGAAAACCTACCTGCAAGACAATTGATGTGGCATCGTTAACCAAACCAGCACTTTTAGGCTTAGTTGCATGGACACTACTCAATTCTATATCAGTCAGTCTTTCCATTGTGCGGCCCTGAAAATAAAAGTTATATAATAACAGAATATATGTATTAGCAATTTCAAGTAAATTTCATAAGGGAAGCAAAAATCAAAACATGTTTAGATAGGCATTGTTTCTACCCACTCTTTTCAATAAGTAATTCATTTAAACTTTAAAATACTTTAATAGTGTTCTAACTTTCCTCAAGTTCAAAAACTGAATCTTCAACATTAAAAGTGCATTCAATAATTTACATTAAATTTTTAGAAATGGAAAACAAAATTGCAACACATTTTGTATGAATCAGTAAATATTAACTTCCTATCTTCTTACCAAACTGTCAGCATTATCTTTATTACTAATAGATTAGCATAAGGTTCTTTATTAGGTCAAAATTAAACTATAAAATCCATAATCATATTCGTTCCTATTTTAAAATAACTATAATCCAAATATTCAAATAACAAATTCTAATTTTCTAATCAATATTATTCATAACAAAATCAAAAGTTTGATTATATTGCTTGATACATAAAACTAAAGTTTGACCAATATATACCATTTCTTTGGGAAGAAGCAAGCAGATGTTTGTAATGTTACATATATATAACTGCAGATCACCATCTTCATAAATAATTCTTTTGACAAGGCATGAGAAACATTCTTTATCTAAACCAGGTTTTGTAAATTTTTGAAACTGGCTGTCTCATAATGTGAGTCAGATATAAAATTGACTTTAGCATTTCAATATTATTTTGAGCTAACACAAGAGATATTCAGCATACACATTTTGTTCTAAATTCTGCATATATCACAAGTTTAGATGATACAGTGCAGAATGGTATATCTTTGAACCAAAGATTATACATATATAATTCAATATGCATTAATATATATAAAAGAAATTTTATCAGCAATCCACTATGGTTGAACTATGCATGCCATTCAATAGCATCAAAATCTTCCCTTTGTAGCTTTAGCATAGAAACTCCACTACATAAAGGAGGGAATGATCCTATTATATAATATATGCTGCATAAAACAATTATGTATATTTGACATATGCAACACTGATATTCTTTTACGAAATGATAGTCTCAAAAAAGTTGTCCTAGATATGCAATATCAGTTGTCAAACTTGAATATTTGCACCAGAACAGTGTCTGGAAAAAGTACAGACAAGGCAGGTGGGTATCAGAATCAGTACTACACAGTGGGTATTCAATTGTGTCACTTTGTGCTCTGAGTTCAAATAATCTCACTCAAGTCTAGGGTGTCCTTCATCCCACCCAATTCAATAAAATCAATGTAATCACCAACACTCATGAAGGCATTACCCCAGCATCACCACAGTGTAATTAAAGAATGAAATACCAAATGACATTTACAAACCATATCAGAGGATATAAAGGTGACAAACCTTTCATAAAATTAGTACCAAAACCATGAAATTGTAGAAACACTTACAATAAATTGAAGTTATCACTGAAAGTATTTTGAAATAATATATTTTCTCTCATAAAATCATAAATTTCATATGAAGTCAATACTAGGTTTAAAAGCAAGTTAGTAGTTTGAAAAGGCATTAGAGTTAAATCAGTGCAGCTTTTTGGCTGATTAACGAGATAGACTAGATGAACAGAACAGAGTAGCTAGAGAGTTAAAATAGCAGGCTGATAACTCATTAGTTACTTAAATAATAAGGAATCTGATAGAGGATTATAGCTAGAATTGATATTTTACTATAAAGAGAAGCTTGAAGAAAAGTTTCAATTTATTTTTCCATAAAACACTAAAAATTGAATTTTAAAATTTAATGAATCAATTAGAATCAAAGCTAAGTAATTAAACTTTATTAAAATATGTGTCCATAAAATGGTTGCTTTCAAAAGACAGTAAAGTTAGATGTACTACATTTCTACATGTAGGCTGAACATTAAGAGGACTTAAATCCGTCAGAATTTGATACAAATCAAATAAATGCACATATTATTTTTAGGCTTTGAAAACTATAATAAAGCATTAGCATATTTAATCATTTTATATCTAATCATTTTATATTTAGAAACGTCAACCCCCATCTAACATGGGTGCAATATCCTCCCTCCCTGGGTTTGTTGGCTTGTGAGCTACATGGTAACTTCAATAGTGTGAGCAGCATGAAAAAAAAACACCCAGTAAAATGGTTGGCTTTAGGAAGGTCATCCAGCCATAGAAAGCATGCCAAAGGAGACACTGGAGCACAATGCAGTCCTTCAACTCATCAAATCCTTGTTAAACCACCTAACCCATGCAAGCATGGAACATAGATGTTAAATGATATAATGGGACTTCATTAGATACTC
Source organism: Octopus sinensis (assembly GCF_006345805.1). Lineage (NCBI taxonomy): Eukaryota > Metazoa > Mollusca > Cephalopoda > Octopoda > Octopodidae > Octopus > Octopus sinensis. Next base: position 138,367,489 of record NC_042997.1, on the reverse strand, counting down.
AGCTGTTCTTCCTATCAAACTTATTCCTATAGATTGCTAACTTGCTACAATGTGTAAAGCTAATATCTGGATCTCTTGTCACT